>NC_142441.1:127097115-127398846 GCF_059453495.1 Arachis ipaensis
AATAACTCATGAAATATGGGTTTATCAGGTCCCTCAATTTCAGCCAGAAAATACCTGAAATTACAGAAGAATACACAAACTCATAGTAAAGTCCAGAAATGTGATTTTTGCATAAAACTAATAAAAATATAATAAAAAGTAACTAAAACATACTAAAAACTACCTAAAAATAATGCCAAAAAGCGTATAAATTATCCGCTCATTACAACACCAAACTTAAATTGTTGCTTGTCCCCAAGCAACCAAAAACAAAATAAGATAAAAAGAAGATAAAATACAATAAATTTCAAAAATATCAATGAAGATTATTTTTAATTAGATGAGCCGGACTAGTAGCTTTTTGCCTCTGAATAGTTTTGGCATCTCTCTATCCATTGGAGTTCAGAATTGTTGGCCTCTTTTGGAACTCAGAAATATAGATAATGTTATTGATTTTGTTAGTTAAGTTCTTTTTTATTCTTGAACACAGCTACTTTATGAGTCTTGGCCGTGACCCTTAGCATTTTGTTTTCCAGTATTACCACCGGATACATAAATGCAACGGACACATAACTGGGTGAACCTTTTCAGATTGTGACTCAGCTTTGCTATAGTCCCCAGTTAGAGGTGCCCAGAGTTCTTAAGCACACTCTTTTACTTTGGATCACGACTTTTACCACTCAGTCCCAAGCTTTTCACTTGGACCTTCATGACACAAGCACATGGTTAGGGACAGCTTGATTTAGCCGCTTAGGCCAGAATTTTATTCCTTTGGGCCCTCCTATCCATTGATGCTCAAAGCCTTGGATCCATTTTACCCCTGCCTTTTAGTTTAAAGGGTTATTGGCTTTTTGCTCTTGTTTTTTCTTTTTCTCTTTTTTTTGGCAAGCTTTTGTTTTTCACTGCTTTTTCTTGCTTCAAGAATCAATTTTATGATTTTTCAGATTACCGATAACATGTCTCTTTTTTCATTATTCTTTCAAGAGCCAACTTTTCTTAATTTCAACTTCAAACATGCATTGTTTATGCATACATTCAGAAAACAGAAAGTATTACCACCACATCAAAATAATTAAACTAATTTCAAGATAAAATTTGAAATTCATATACTTTTTGTTCTTTTGCAAATAAAAGCATTTTTTTATTTAAGAGAGGTGAGCGATTCATGGAATCATTCATAGCTTTTAAGACATAGACACTAGACACTAATGATCATGTAATAAAGACACAAACATAGACAAAACATAAAGCATAGAAACGAAAAACAGAAAAATAAGAACAAGGAAATTAAAGAACGGGTCCACCTTAGTGACGGTGGCTAGTTCTTCCTCTTGAAGATCCTATGGAGTGCTTGAGCTCCTCAATATCTCTTCCTTGCCTTTGTTGCTCTTCCCTCATGGCTCTTTGGTCCTCTCTGATTTCATGGAGGATAATGGAGTGCTCTTGGTGCTCCATCCTTAGTTGCTCCATGTTGGAACTCAAATCTCCTAAAGAGGTGTTGAGTTGCTCCGAATAGCTTTGTGGAGGAAAGTGTATCCCTTGAGGTATCTCAGGGATTTCTTGATGAGAAATTTCCTCATGCTCTTGTTGAGGTCCATGAGCGGGCTCTCTTGTTTGCTCCATCCTCTTTTTAGTGATGGGCTTGTCCTCTTCAATGAGGATGCCTTCCTCTATGACAATTCCGGCTGAATTGCATAGGTGACAGATGAGATAAGGAAAGGCTAACCTTGCCAAAGTGGAGGGCTTGTCAGCCACCTTGTATAGTTCTAGAGGTATGATCTCATGAACTTCCACTTCCTCTCCAATCATGATACTATGGATCATGATAGCCCGATCCACAGTTATTTCGGACCGGTTGCTAGTAGGAATGATAGAGCGTTGGATGAACTCCAACCATCCTCTAGCCACGAGTTTGAGGTCAGGCCTTCTCAATTGAACCAGCTTGCCTTTTGAGTCTCTCTTCCATTGTGCTCTTTCCACACAAATGTTTGTGAGGACTTGGTCCAACCTTTGATCAAAGTTGACCCTACTAGTGAAAGGATGAGGATCTCCTTGCATCATTGGCAAGTTGAATGCCAACCTCACAGTTTCCGAACTGAAATCCAAGTATTTCCCTCAAACAATTGTGAGCTAATTCTTTGGGTTCGGGTTCATAATTTGATTATGGTTCTTAGTGATCCATGCATTAGCATAGAACTCTTGAACCATTAAGATTCTAACTTGTTGGATGGGGTTGGTGAGAGCTTCCCAACCTTTTCTCCGAACCTCACGTCGGATCTCCAGATATTCACTCTTTTTGAGCATGAAGGAGACCTCGGGGATCACCCTTTTCTTGGCCACAATTTCATAGAAGTGGTCTTGATGGACCTTTGAGATGAATCTCTCCATCTCCCATGACTCGGAGGTGGAAGCAACTGCCTTCCTTTTCCTCTTTCTAGAGGTTTCTCTGGCCTTAGGTGCCATTAATGTTTATGGAAAAATAAAAAGTAGAGCTTTTTCCCACACCAAACTTAAAAGGTTTGCTCATCCTCGAGCAAAAGAAGAAAGAAAGGAGGAGAAGAAGAAGAAATGGAGGAGATAGATGGGTGTTTTGAATTCGGCCAGGGGGGGTTTAAGTGTTTATGATGTGTGAAATTGAAGGTGGTAAGGAGGGGTATTTATAGGGTAAGAGGGAGAGGGAATTCGTGTAAGAAGGGGTTGGGTTTAGGAGGGAAATGTTTTGAATTTGAATGGTGAGGTAGGTGGGGTTTTATGATGGGTTTTTAGGGAATAGTGGATGGATGTGAGTGGTGAAGAGATTATGGGGAAGAGGGTAGGACTTGATAGGTGAATGGTGTTTGGGGAATAGGTATTGATGTGATTGGTCAAGGGTATTTGGGGAAGAGTGTTATGGAAAGGTATGAAGAGGAAAGAGAGTAAGTTAGGGTAGGTGGGGTTCCTGTGGGATCCACAGATCCTAAGGTGTCAAGGAATTCTGGTCCCTGCACCTTTCTGGCGTTTAAACGCCCCTGGACAGCCCTTTCTGGCGTTTAAATGCCAGTCTACTGCCTTTCCTGGTGTTAAACGCCAGGCTGATGCCCCTTTCTGGAATTTAACGCCAGCCAGACACCCTTTTCTGGCGTTAAACGCCAGTCTGATACCTTTCCTGGCGTTAAACGCTAGGTTGATGCCCCTTTCTGGCGTTTAACGCCAGCCAGACACCCTTTTATGGCGTTAAACGCCAGTCTATCTGCTAATTCTGGTGTTTAATGCCCAGAATGCTGCCAGACTGGGTGTTAAACGCCCATTCTGCTATCCTTACTGGTGTTTAAACGCCAGTAAGCATGTCCTCCAAGGTGTGCTATTTTTTATGCTGTTTTTTATTCCGCTTTAATTCTGCAGCTGTTTTTGTGACTCCACATGATCATCAACCTAAAAAAAACTTAAACTAACAGTGGAAAATGAAATGAAAAACTAATTAACATAGATAAATAAGATTAGGTTGTCTCCCAATAAGTGCTTTTTTAATGTCAATAGCTTGACAGTAAGCTTTTACAAAGCTTCACAAATACTCAGAGCATGATTGTGGCCTCCCAACACCAAACTTAGAGTTTGAATGTGGGGGCTCTACTTGACTCTGTATGGAGAGAATTGGATGAAGCTTTTCATGCTTCTTCTCCATGTTTACAGAAAAAGATCCTTGAGCCTTAAACACAAGGTAGTCCTCATTCAATTGAATGACTAACTTTCCTCTGTCCACATCAATCACAGCCCTTGCTGTGGCTAGGAAGGGTCTTCCAAGGATGATGAATTCATCTTCATCCTTCCCAGTGTCTAGGATTATGAAGTCAGCAGGGATGTAAAGGTCTTCAATCTTCACTAGGACATCCTCTACAAGTCCATAAGCCTATTTCATTGATTTGTCTGCCATCTCTAGTGAGATTCTTGCAGCTTGTACCTCAAAGATCACTAGTTTCTCCATTACAGAGAGTGGCATGAGGTTTATACCTGACCTCAGGTCACACAGAGCCTTCTCAAAGGTCATGGTGCCTATGGTACAAGGTATTAAGAACCTTCCGGGATCTGGTTTATTCTGAGGTAATTTATGCTGAACCAAGGCATTCAGTTCATTGATGAGCAATGGAGGTTCATCCTCCCAAATCTCATTACCAAATAACTTGGCACTTAGCTTCATGATTGCTCCTAAATACCGAGCAACTTGCTCTTCAACAATATCTTCATCCTCTTCAGAGGAAGAATACTCATCAGAGCTCATGAATGGCAACAGTAAGTTCAGTAGAATCTCTATGGTCTCTGTATGAGCCTTAGATTCCTTTGGTTCCTCATTAGGGAACTCCTTAGTGGTCAGTGGACGTCCATTGAGGTCTTCCTCACTGTAAATCACTACCTCTTCCTTCTTTATAGGTTTGGTCACTTTGGATATATTGATGGCCTTGCACTCTCACTTTGGATTCTCTTCTGTATTGCTTGGGAGAGTACTATGAGGGATTTCAGCAACTCTTTCACTCAGCTGACCCACTTGTGCCTTCAAATTTCTGATAGAGGACCTTGTTTCAGTCATAAAACTGAGAGTGGTCTTAGATATATCAGAGACTATGGTTGCTAAGTCAGAGAGGCTCTGCTTAGAATTCTCTGTCTGTTGCTGAGAAGATGATGGAAAAGGCTTGCTATTGCCAAACCTATTTCTCCCACCATTATTATTATTGAAGCCTTGTTGAGGCTTCTGTTAATCCTTCTATGAGAAATTTGAATGATTTATCCATGAATGATTATAAGTGTTTCCATGGGATTCTCCCATGTAATTCACCTCTTCCATTGCAGGATTCTCAGGGTCATAAGCTTCTCCTTCAGAGGAAGCTTCTTTAGTACTACTGGATGCAGCTTGCATTCCAGTCAGATTCTAAGAAATCATATTGACTTGCTGAGTCAATATTTTATTCTGAGCCAATATGGCATTCAGAGTATCAATCTCAAGAACTCATTTCTTCTGAGTCATCCCATTATTCACAGGATTTGTTTTAGAAGTATACATGAACTGGTTATTTGCAACCATTTCAATGAGTTCCTGGGATTCTGCAGGTGTTTTCTTCAGATGAAGAGATCCACCAGCAGAGTGGTCCAATGACATCTTGGACAATTCAGGCAGATCATCATAGAATATACTTAAGATGCTCCATTCTAAAAGCATGTCAGAAGGACACCTTCTGATCAATTGCTTGTATCTTTCCCAAGCTTCATAGAGGGACTCACCTTCCTTCTGTCTGAAGGTTTGGACTTCCACTCTAAGCTTGCTCATCTTTTGAGGTGGAAAGAATTTAGCCAAGAAAGCATTGACTAACTTTTCCCAAGAGTTCAAGCTTTCTCTAGGTTGTGAGTCTAACCATATCCTAGCTCTATCTCTTACAGCAAAGAGGAAAAGCATAAGTCTGTAGACCTCGGGATCATCCCCATTGGTCTTAACAGTGTCACAGATTTGCAAGAATTCAGCTAAGAACTGATGAGGATCTTCCAATGGAAGTCCATGAAACTTGCAATTCTGCTGCATTATAGAAACTAATTGAGGCTTAAGCTCAAAGTTGTTTGCTTCAATTGCAGGAATTGAGATGCTTCTTCCATAGAAGTTGGAAGTTGGTGTAGTAAAGTCACCAAGTATCTTCCTTACATCTCCACCATTGTTCTCAGGTTCGGCTGCCATGTCTGCCTCTTTTTCAAAATTTGTTGTAAGGTCCTCTTCGGAATGTTGTGCTTTAGCTTCTCTTAGCTTCCTCTTTAGAGTCCTTTCAGGTTCAGGATCAGCTTCAACAATAATATCTTTATCCCTGTTCCTGCTCATATAAAAAAGAAAAGAACAAAGAGAGAAGAGGAACCCTCTATGTCACAGTATAGAGATTCCTTTATGTGTCAGAAGAAAAGAAGAATAGAAGAATGAGGTAGAGAGAATAAGAAGAATTCGAACACAAAGAGAGGGAGAGGGTTCGAATTATTAGATGAGTAAAAGAGAAATGTTAGTAAATAAATAAATAAATAGAAAGAGATGAGAGAAAGAGTATTCGAATTTTAAGAAGAGGGAAAAAATATTTTTATTTTTATTTAATTAATTAAGTTAGTTTCGAAAATTTGAAAAAGAAATACAAGAAAATTAAAAACTAAAACAATTAGTTAATTAAAAAGATTTTTGAAAAAGTGATTAGTGATTTTCGAAAATTAGAAGTGGAAAAGTAGTTAGGTGGTTTTGAAAAAGATAAGAAATAGTAAACTTTTTAAAATTAAAACAAACAAGTCAAGTAGTTAGTTGAAAAAGATTTGAAAATAAATTTTGAAAAGATAAGAAGTTAGAAAAAGATTTTGAAATTAAAATTTTAAAAATATATGATTGAAATTTATTTTGAAAATGATTTGAAAAGATAAAGTTTTTAAATTGAAATTTTGACTTGACTAACAAGAAACAACTAAATTTTAAAAATTATTGACCAAGTCAACTCAAAATTTCGAAAATTATGAGAAGAATAAGGAAAAGGTATTTTTTTTACTTTTGAATTTTTAATCAGGAGAGAGAAAAATAACAAAATGAAACAAAATATAAAAATTTATGATCAAAATAAATAATGCATGCAATAACACTTTGAATGTCAAGATGAACACCAAGAACACTTTGAAGATCATGATGAACATCAAGAACATATTTTTGAAAATTTTTAAGAAAAGAAAGACATGCAAGACACCAAACTTAAGAACTTTTGTACTAAGGACACTAACAATTTGAAAATGCATATGAAAAACAAGAAAAGACACAAAACAAGAAAATATAAAGATCAAACAAAGAAAATCATTAAGAACAACTTGAAGATCATGAAGAACATAATGTATGAATTTTCAAAAATTAAAAAAAAAATTAAAAAATACATTTGACACCAAACTTAAAATTTGACACAAGACTTAAACAAGAAACACAAAATTTTTTTGGTTTTTATGATTTTATTAAACTTTTTGTATTTTTTCGAAATTATTTTGGAAAAAGAAAATAAAGAAATTCAAAATTTTTAATAAGAATTCCAGGATTCATGCAATATTAGTCTACAGCTTCGGTCCAAAAGAGTTAGACATGGCCAAATGGCCAGCCAAGCTTTCGCACAGAATTATAAATGAGAATCCAAAGGCTCCTCCAATAGCTGCAATGATAAGTGGAAGCTTCGGTCCAAAAGAATTAGACATGGCTTATTGGCCAGCCAAGCTTCAACATATCATCAGGGAGCTCTAAGGTGGAATTCATTCTTAAAATTTTTGAAGAACATTTTTTTTCGAAAACTTTTTTTTTGAAATATTTTTAAAAACTTTTTGAAAAGAAAATAAAGGTTGAAACAAGAAAGAAGGTTACCTAATCTAAGCAACAAGATGAACCGTCAATTGTCCAAACTCGAACAATCCCCGGCAACGGCGCCAAAAACTTGGTGCACGGAATTATGATCACACTTTTCACAACTCCGGTACAACTAACCAGCAAGTGCACTGGGTCGTCCAAGTAATAAAACCTTACGCGAGTAAGGGTCGATCCCACGGAGATTGCCGGCTTGAAGCAAGCTATGGTCATCCTGTAAATCTTAGTCAGGCGGATTCAATTGGTTATGAGTTTTGATAATTGAAAGATAAATAAAACGTAAATTAAAATAAAGATACTTATGTAATTCATTGGTGGTGGGAATTTCAAATAAGCGTTTGGAGATGCTTTGTTGCTTCTGAACCTCTGCTTTCCTATTGTCTTCATCCAATCTTGCGTGCTCCCTTCCATGGCAAGCTGTATGTTGGTGGATCACCGTTGTCAATGGCTACCATCCGTCCTCTCAGTGAAAATGGTCCAGGCACGGCTTCTGTACGGCTAATCATCTGTCGGATCTCTCGTCTCGGATGAAAAATACCAGGCACAGCTACCGCACGGCTAATCATCTGTCGGTTCTCACTTGTGTTGGAATAGGATCTCTCTATCCTTTTGCACACTGTCACTGCGCCCAACATTCGTGAGTTTGAAGCTCGTTTGTTCTAGCCTTTACCACGAAGGTTCTGATCTTTGTGAGTTCGACTGCTCTGTTGTCAGGAGATGCAAGTTAAAGTCACGAACCAGAGGGCTAAGAGATTATACTCCAGCTGTCGTCCAATGACTATGTTAAACATCATATAGACCGCTTGTGGTTGTCAGGCACGCGAATCTTGGCTAAGTGAGTAATGAAGATAGTGGGAGATTGTCACAGGTCACCCCTTCATTCTGACTTAACTGAATTAAGAACGAGAGTATATCTTGGAGAAGATACATGCGTGAATTGAAAGAGGAACAATAGTACTTTCATTAATTCATGAAGAACAGTAAAGCTCCGCACCTTAATCTATGAGGTGTAGAAACTCTACCGTAGAAAATACATAAGAGAAAAATGTCTTGGCATGGCCGTGTGGCCAGCCTCCAAATGTGAAAAATGGCATATGATATGAATACAATAGTAAAAAGTGCTATTTATACTAAACTAGTTACTAAGGATTATAGAAAATAAGTAACTAAGTGCAGATAGTGCAGAAATCTACTTTCGGGGCCCACTTGGTGTGTGCTTGGGCTGAGCATTGAGCTTTACACATGCATAGGCCTTTTCTAGAGTTAAAGGCCAGCTTGGATGAGAGTTTGGGCATTTAACTCCAGTTCTGGTGCCAGTTCCAGCATTTTACTCCAAAAAAGGGGGTCTTTGGCTGGCATTGAACGCCAGTTTGGGCCATCAAATCTCGGGTAAAGTATGAACTATTATACATTGCTGGAAAACCCAAGATGTTAGCTCTCCATCCCAATTAAAAAGGCTCCAATTGGACTTCTGTAGCTCCAGAAAAACGCGTTTGAGTGCAGGGAGGTCAGAATCCAACAGCATCTGCAGTCTTTTCTTAGCCTCTGAATCATATTTTTGCTCAGGTCCCTCAATTAATGTGATTTTTGCATAAAACTAATAAAATATAATAAAAAGTAACTAAAACATCCTAAAAACTACCTAAAAACAATGCCAAAAAGCGTATATATATATATATATATATATATATATATATATATATATATATTCTCCACAAAGCATCCTACTCTCAACTTTACCAACCCAACAAGTTGCTAAAGCATCTCGTTCACCATCATCCCACCGTGTTCATGTGCTCTCTTTTGCCTTCCGCTGCGTCACTCTGATTTATCGTCACTAGGAATTCGAAAATTTTTCTTAAATCAAATACCGATTTTTGTAACATTTTTCAAAACCTTTAAAACAAGTGCAATCTAAATGAGTACATTGTTAAAACCTTATCAAAAGTCAAAATCCTTTCATTTGAAAATCAATCACTTTGAAATATGATTTTTCGTAAATTCACTAGAATCCTTAAATCGGAACCTTTCAATTTGAATTCCTTTTGATAAGTCAAATTTGCAAACCAAAATCACGAGTTAACAAAATCTTAGGACTCACTTTCCCCTTTTAAATCATATCATTTGACCAAAAGTTCCAGTCCTAGTTTTAAAACCAAATCATTCAAGCCAGAGTTTCCAAACCAAGTTTAAAAATCAATCTAAGCTTTAAAACTTTTTTAATACGAATGACGATAGTCTATACTACGAAGATAAGTTGAGATTTGGTCATCGGCTTCATAATTACCTCAACCCTGTTGTTGTGATCTATCCACCTCATGTGTTCCTCGACGTGGGCAATCTCTAACCAAATGTCCTGGTGAGCCACACTTGTAACATAGTTTCTTACCCAACTGGCATGGCCTATTCGGATGGTAGCTCCCACACTCCTGACATTTCATATAAGGGGAGTAACCTCTTGACCGCTTCCCTTCACCATATCTCTTGAAGTTATGTCCCCTTGGCCCAAGGTAATCGTCGCGTTCTCTACTAGTGTTTCCTCCATGAGTATCCCTTGATGAGGCTACCGTCTTTGCGTATTCCTCAACCACTCTTGCCTTGTTCACCAGATTGGAGAAAATCTGAATCTCTATAGGAGCCACAGCAGTCATGATGTCATCCTTCAAGCCCCTTTGATACTGGACACACTTCCAACTTTCATAGGTCCCCGGGGCACCCTGACACACCCTAGATAGCCTACAGAGTTCCTCAAATCGGCTGGTGTAGTCTGCCATAGATAAGGAACCTTGCTTCAGCTACAAAAATTCCATTTCCTTCACTTCCCATGCAGACTCAGGAAAGTACTTCTTGTAGAAGGCCGTCCGGAATACATCCCAATGAACATCGGCGTTCAGAAGTTGGAGCAAGCGGCATTCTGCCTGCCACTAATGTTGGGCCTCTTCCAGAAGCTGATAAGCAGCAAACTCCACGTATTGGTTGTTTGAGAAATGCTGTGCTTGCAGTGCATGCTCCATAGCTTGGGACCAGTTATCCGCTTCCGTGAGATTAGTTGAACCTCAGAAACTCGGAGGATGAACCTTGAGAAAGGTCGCCAAGGTCATCGGAGCACCCCCCCCCCATGTTATCTCCATTCCCCTCAGCATCATTGTTCGCGTTTCCCTCACCATTTTTGTTTCCATTTCCCGCCGGTTGGCCTAACCTATGCACAGCTTGCAGAGTCGCAGCAGCATTCACCTCCATGGTGTTTGCAAGATTCGCCATTGCCGCCATGAACTCGGCATGGTTATCGGCCGGTCGCTCGTTCCTACACTCTCCTCGTGAACGTGTACGACCTCATCCGTGAGTAGCCATTAGGATTCCTGTCTATACCAAACAATCGATATCAAGGTGATCAATCTCAATATCAAAATCCTAGTGCTTCCATTATCCCAAAAAGGCACTCACAAACAAGCATGCTATGAAATACCAAGTAGATAACCTAAATAGCATGAAAAAAAATGACCCGGAGTATGCAATGAAGCACAATCGGTCCATCCCTCAGGCTCACGAGGACGAACCGCTCTGATACCACTAATTGTAACACCCCAATTATCCTAAGCCTTACCTCTAGCCATAAAGCAAAGGTTAATCAGAGGTTACAACAGTTCTAAGGCTTATATATGTTTATATATAGAAGGAAATAATATATTCTAGAAGCCTGATGAAGGGTATAGCTCAAAAACAGGATTTGAAAAGCTCAAAACGTACTAGCAAAGCTACTAACTTAAAGCCCAAGAAATAAATACAGTATAGCAAAATATCATAGCATAATATTATAAGAATCTAGCCACAGCTCGCGGAGTTTAAGCCGGCTAGCCATATATACAAACAGCTAGAAGACTGTAGTTTGAAAGGGCTTATACAAGTTTTGTTCTCTCAAATAAAAGCCTCTAGGCAAAACAAAATACAAAAGTGAGAGTACAAGTTAAAAAATAACCAAGATGACAACAAAATAGAATAAGATCCTCCACTCTGCTACCATCACCCAACTCACTGCTGTGGGTTGCGACCTGCATATGAAAAACAACAACAACGTATGGAATGAGAATCGGAGGTTCTCAGTATGGTAACAGTGCCCAATGATGTAAGATGTAAGGCTCCGGGACACCGAAGGCAATCCTAGAACTTCACATCATATACGGATATTCAAGCTTAGAACAAAATATAATTAACGTAAACCTTAAACAATAAACAGGGTTTTCTAAACTTAAAGGATTTTTAACTAAGACTAGTCACCGCTGTCCCATAGCCTTCACCAACCTACCCTTCGTGCGATCCCATCGCCACCGCCTACCTAACCTCCTCAGCACCAGACAATCACAATTAATACAAGCAAGTAAAACACAGATAGTATACATTTACAACAAGTAATTCAATAAGCAAGTAGGCATGTTATACGATTAGGCAAACTCAAGTAAACAAAGCAAGTAAGCATATAGAAAAATGCATATGATGAATGTCTGTCATATTGGCTGTGATATCAAATGTCGGTTATAATGCCAAACCCAACTAAAAATCCGGTCGACAACTCCCGGATTAGTCTATCTATTGCGCATAAGGAGGAATAATTCCGAGGGATAAGTGCCCTACCACCTTCTCCTTTCAGAGAGAAATATTCCGAGGGAGCATGCTCTACCACCTTCCTCTGGTTGCCGCATGATTCCATGGGTTAGTGCCCTACCACCTTGCAATCAAAGAGAAATCGCATTTTCAGGAGGAATAATTCTTAGGGATAAGTGCCCTACCACCTTCTCCTTTTAGAGGGAAATATTCCGAGGGAGCGTGCCCTACCACCTTCCTCTGGTTGCGAGAAATATGATTGAGAAGCCCAGTTTCAACTCTCACATCCGAACGTAGGCGGGAGACTGCCACAACCCCCTACAACAGAGAACAATGCATCGTAATTTCATATTCAATCTTAGAGGCCACCCCTCTAAACACACTTCCACTCATACTCATCTCAACCATCATCAAGTCATAAGTTTCATTCCGAACTCTTTAGTTGATTAGTCTCTCAAGTTCGTTATCAGCAATCACCATATTCACCACTCTTCCTTCTCTCTCAACAAACTCATCCTCACTACACCAGAAACTTAAAGTGTGCATACGCATAGGAAGATTTTTAAACTGTGCGTACGCACAGGGGTGTGCGTGCGCACGCCCAGGAAGATTTTTAAAGTGTGCGTACGCACAGGGGTGTGCGTATGCACAGGTACGAACATTCACAAGTCTGTTCACTCGCACAAGCTGTGCTAGCGCCCCTAATAGACTAACCTTCCCAACATGTGCGTACGCACAGGTAGCAATCCCTCATTGGTGTGTGCGCGCGCACAAGCTGTGCTAGCGCTGCAAACAGCACGCCAATCCCTACCTATGCGTGCGCACAGGTCTGTGCATCCACACAGGTCTAAAATCTTACAAGGTTGTGCGTGCGCACAAGGCTGTGCGTGCGCACATACCAGAAATTACAAAATCCTGCAACTCTGCAGAATTTCAGATTTTGACACCAAACTTTTAATGATCATAACTTCCTCTACAAAAATCCAAATTTTACAAAATTTATATCAATTTAAAGCTCTCAAAGGCATATATAATTTAAAACAAGTCTCATCTAGTTTTAAGCTTTGAGGCTCAAGTTATGATCCATCAAAGTTCACCAAAAATCCATTTTTATCCAAGATATCAAAAACTCAATTTTAACCAAACCTCAAACCAATACCAATTCAAACACATTTCAACTATACCAAAACGGTCCAAAATTCATACCAAGCACAAATTCAACCATTTTCTCAATCACCCAACCTTCTAAACCAATCCACAAATTCCAAATCTAACCAAATTCACATTTTCCACTTTTCACTAACCTTATTAACATCAACAACCCCATTAACCATTAACAATCCTAAAAAATCATCATTATCCAATTCCCACATCATATACCAACACCATCATTTACCATAATTCACACAACTCATTAATAATTATCAGTAATACCAACAACTCTCAACAACCATATCAAATATCAACATTCATTCTCAATTTCTCAACATCAAAAACCATCAACAATATTAACAATCACTACAAATCTTTATTAATTTCAAAAATCATCAATCCCTCATCAATCATAATTAAATCACACATTCATCATCAACCTTCATCATCATCTAATGCCAACAATCATCATCAAATCGTATAATCATTTTTATTAGTGTTTGGATTCATTCCACACAACACCACCACTTCATTTATCAACCCTCCTCAACAACACCAATCTTCAATACTTATTAACACCAACAATTTCCAATAATCATCATCAACTACAATAATCCAATACTAATAACAATTAACATCAATTCGTATATAATTATTCATACACCAACAACATTCAATCCTATCTTAGGGCCAACTAGCCTAAGTGTCCAGAAACATTACATATTACATAAAGAAAACCAAAACTATACCTTGGCCGATTCCCAAATGCTCCAAACACCAAAATGAAACCACCAAACTTGATCCAAAGCCTCAACCAGCTCCAACAAACACCAAAGGTCAAGCTAACAACACATATATCACCAAAATCAAAACCTAAGATACATAAAACAACTAAACACAAGGGTTTAGTGGAACCTTACCCTATCCAATGTGAGTAGGGGTAAAATCCAACAATTACCTGTTACTAGAGATCACCTAAAAAACCATAACCACAAAATCTACTCAAAAACCAAACATAAAAAATGCGCAGAATCTAGGGCTGGAAACTAGGGATGAAGTTTCGAGTTCTTACCAAAAAAACTTAGATAGAAAGGAAGAGCTCATCGAGAGCTTCGCGTGGCTGCAAACGGCTCGTCAGTCGGAGCTCCGGATCAAAAGTTATGGCTCCCGGAACGTGGAGGTGAATAGTAACACCACCCATTCTCTTCTCTTCTCTCAAAACCGCGTGGCTCTCTCTCTTTTTGGCTGGAAATGAACTCAAAGCTCATTTAAAGAGCTTATATATGTTGGACCTTGGGTCCGGTTTGGACCCAGTCCAACCTATTAGCGTTTTTAGTCCGTTTGGCCCAACTTCGGGCCAAACCTCTAACACTAACGCCCGGTTTTCCATTTCTAATATTTTTCTAAGGTTTTCGACTGTTTTTACTTTTTCTCACACAGTACCGGGCAGACTTAAACTGGTTCAACTGGTTCAACTGTCGGTTCGTAATTTTTCACAGTTTTTCGCAGAAAACACATTTTCTGACTCAGAAAGACCTACTGAGTCCAAAAATCACATTTAAATCCCCAAATTCTCATTCTAACCTTCCGGAATCTAATTTGGGCATTTAAATGATTTTACTCGTGAAAACTCTGATTCTTACATGAAGACAAAGGTAAAGAGGAGCATCGTTTCCAACCTTAATCCGGAGCTCGCTTTCTTTCTCTAATTTCACCTGCTGCTTCACCCCTGAGCTTGATGCACTGCCACTGTGTGCCACCACCACTATTGTTAGTTTGAGCTTTAGTGTTTGTTGGAGTTGGTTGAGGCTTTGGATCAAGCTTGGTGGTTTCATTTTGGTGTTTGGTGCGTTTGGGAATCAGCCAAGGTATGATTTCAGTTTCTTTTAGATAATATGTAATATTTTTGGACACTTAGCCTAGTTGACCCTAGGATAGGATTGAATGATATTGGTGCATGAATAATTATATGTGAATGGATGTAATTTGTTGGTTGTTATTGATTATTATGGTTGATGATGGTGGTTGGGAATTATTGGATGTTGATGATTGTGATGTATGATGACTTTGAGTATATGTAGCATGATGATGGATTATTGACGTTGTGTTGAGATAAAAGGGTGAATGATGATATATGTTGTTGGTGATTATTGGTATTTAATGATTATGAAGGTTGATGATGAATGTGTGGATTATTGTTGTTGATGAGGTTGTTGAGGGTTGGTGGTGATTATGAGTGTGGATTCATGATGGGATTGGCAATTATGGATTGGTAGTGAGATATGGATTCTTGATGGAGGGATTGTGTAAATTGTTGATGGTTGAGAATCTTGATTGAGAATTTTGGTTTTGTGTTGATTTATGGCAAGAATGTTCAGTGAATTAGGTGTGGAAGGGATGGAAGTGTAATGGAATTTTAAGGTGTAGTGTGATGTAGTGTTTTATGATGTTTGAGTATGTTTTGGTTTGTTTTGGTTGAGAAAATTGGAAAATTGTGAAGTTTGAGGTTTTTGGTAAAAGTTGGTTTTGGTGAACTTTGACGGATCATAACTTGTGCCTCAGTTTTCAAAATTGGTTGAAATTGGTTTAGAATTAAAGTTTAGTGAAAACTCTTTAAATCGATATAAAGTTTATAAAATTTGGATTTTTGTAGAGGAAGTTATGATCATTCAAAGATTGGTGTCTAAAACTGAAATTCTACAGAGTTACAGAATTTTGTGATTTATGGTATGTGCGTACGTACAGCCTTGTGCACACGCACACACCAAGGAAGTTTTACAACCTGTGCATTCGCACAGCTCTGTGCGCACGCACACGTTGGGAAGTTCAGTCAGTTGGGGGCGCTAGTGCAGGTTGTGCGAGTGAACAGACATTGTGAATTTTGATACCTGTGCGTACGCACACCCCTGTGCGTTGATGAGTATTTTGGTGAAAAATAAATTAACCACCAAAACACACAAATCTAACCGGCAAGTGTACCGGGTCGCATCAAGTAATAATAACTCACATGAGTGAGGTCGATCCCACAGGGATTGAAGGATTGAGCAATTTTAGTTTAGTGGTTGATTTAGTCAAGCGAATCAAGTATTGGTTGAGTGTTTGTGATTAACAGAAACTAAACTGCTTAGAATGTAAAAGGGAAAGGGAAAATTGCAGTAAACTAAAGAGCAGGAAAATAAAGATACTGAATCTTAAAGAGCATGTAAAATAAGGTGCAGAAACTTAACTTGCAAGAAATGTAAATAACAGAAGCTTAAAGTGCAAGAAATGTAAATTGCTTGAATCATAAAAGGGATTGGGACGTGGACTTGCAGGAATTAAACAAGAAACAAGTAAATGGCATTAAACATAAAAGAGAAAATTGAAGCGCAGTGAAGTAGATCTTAACAGAAAAGTAAAATGACTTGAGAATTTAAAGAACTAGGAAGCAGTGCTTAAGTGCAGCAAATTAAAAGGGGTTGAGATCTCAGGAGTGGAAGAGACTAGATAACAAGTCTAGATCTCAAATCCTTCCTTGATCCAACAAGAGCAATTGCAAAAGAAACAAAGAAAAGTAAATTGCAGAAACAAAGTAGATGAAGAAGCAGTAGACAGAAATTCAAACTCAATTATGCAGAAAGAAAATAAACAAGGGATCTCAAGGTGAGATTGAAACAGAATTTCTTCAATTCTCCACCAAAGATCCAAAGCAAGAAAATTAAAGAGTGTTCAAGCAAGAACCAAGAAGAAGAGAGATCAATTCTCCTCCCAAGTTCTCTGAAATCTAAATTCAAAACTAAAAGCTCAAAATGAAAATGAAAGGAAAATTCAAAAGTAAAATTCAGCTCCCCAATTACATCAAACTAACTCCTATTTATACACTTTCTATTCTTGGATATTGGAATTTGGATGGGCTTTTGATTTGGTGAAGATTTGAATTAAATTGGATTTTTGGTTGAATTTTCAGCCCATGAAGAAATTGCTTCCAGGGGAGTGCTCAGCTCACAAAGTGAGCTGAGCTTTGACACTTAGTGTGGGGAAGCATTGATAGCGTGCTGCTGTCTTGGGGTGCATCAGGGGAGAGCTCAGCTCACTTTGTGAGCTGAGCATTGGTGCCTTAGTGCCAATTTGTTGTGCTGCCCCTTGGACCGTGTCATGCGCTCCACTCCTTCCCTGGCCGTGTCAAGATGTGCCCCCATGCATCAAGAAGTAGCGCTCAGCTCACTTTGTGAGCTGAGCTTTGGTGTATCCAAGGAAGGGTCCCTGGTTCGAAACCCATGGAAAGCATGCGCTACCCCTTTTCTTGGTTGCCTTGCTTCCTTGCTTCCTCAAGGTGTGGGGTTCGAAGCTTGGGGAGTGCATTTGCCCAATTTTGGCTTATTTTCCATGAGAGTAGCGCCTCCACCCTTTCCCTTTGGTCATGGGTTCAAGTCTTGGAGCATGCATTTGGAAATCATTTTTCTTGAATTTCTCCTCTAGCGCTCTCGATAATGCTCACTTTGTGAGCTGAGCTTGGTTCCTCATTTCCTTATTTCTTGGCCTTGTGTTGTGCTCAGCTCACAAAGTGAGCTGAGCTTTGTGCCTTGGTCCCTTGGAAGTGAGTGTAGCGCTCTCTTAGTGCTTGGTGCTCTTGGAATGAGTTCCATGGTTTGTTGCACTACACTTTCTCCTTTGATGGCCACACTTTCTATTCCTTGAACCACGCTTCTTAGGTCACGCTTTTCTTCTTTTCTTCTTTTCTTCACCTACAATTAATCAAAACAACCAATCAAAGTATCACCAAATTCACAAGGTTTACAAATCATAAAACTGCAATTAAATTTGGCCTAAACCTCATGATTTAGCATCAATTATATGGTGGTTGTTTGATTCAAAGAAGTTATGCATTTCCATTCCAAATTGCTTTCTTAGGATGCAAGAAAGTGCATAAAACCAAATGAAAATAAGGAAAAAGACTATTAAAAAGGGTATATGATGACTTGTCATCACAACACCAAACTTAAAACTTGCTTGTCCCCAAGCAAGCATCAAACATAAGAGAAGATAGAATGAGATAGATAAGTGTATATGTTCTTATTAGGCAGATAGTTGAACTTGGTCTATGGGGCTTTATGCAGATCAAAAGTAGCTCATTTATTACTTGCTGTCAAAACAAACAATGTTCCTTTAAGAGTTCACTAAGATTGCTGCCATGAATCCTCACTTCTTGTTCATTCCCTTGTTAGTTTTTCCTCTTTCTTTTGCATTACAGAGCTTATTTCTTATTGAAGACTTGGTGTCAAATGTTGCAGTGACCTTTGGCCTTATTTTACTCAACATTTCTTCACCACAGACACATGGCTCACTTTTTCCTCCTAGGATCATTGATGCCCAGCATCTCTTTGGATCACTAAATGTTTTGTAGCTAGGTTGCTCTTTATTGTGGACTTTCAGTTGGCAATCCCAAATCAGTTGATCTAAGTTGCCAAGTTTTAAAATACTCCTTAGAACTTACTTGTCCAAGCAGATCCTAGTACACAAACACCACAGGCATATGTCCTAGGGTCCAAGCTATTGGTGTCTAGCCTTATTGTTTGTTTCTTTGCCACTTTCTTTGGCTTTTTCTTCTTTCTCTTTTCTCTGTTTTGATTTATTTTCAAGGGACTTTCAATAATTGAGAGGTCACAGCAGCAAACTAGCTTAGGCTTTAAGTAACAAGTCATTTTGCAACATTTATTCTATGAGCTATCAATTAAATCAAACACATATACCACCACTAACTTTTATTCTCACTTCTGCAACATTGAACAATTACTTTTCTAAATCAAACATCTCTCTTTTATTCAAACAGCAAGGGAAACAAAACAAAGTATTCAAGTTGTTGAGTGATGACAATTATTATGCAGATAGTTTTCAAGCAAAATTTAAGCAGATAGCTTTCTTCAACATGTACTTCCACTTGCAACTACATGATCATTCCAGCCAGACATAAAGGACTCTCTGAATTAAATCATTACACAACAACAAGGATCAAGTATAAATACAACCTGTTGGGTTGCAGCTTTTCATTCTTCCTTCTGTTTGTTCCTTGTAAGTCATAATGCAGATGTTCCCTGATTTGTTGGCTATTTTCCTGCATACTCCTCGAATGTTGCTCGCTTTTCAACTCCTTTAGGTATTCAGCTAATCTGCAAGACTTATTTGTGGGCTCTTGAACTTACTTTGGTGTGTGAACACCAAACTTAGTACCTTGCCAATGTATTAGATTAACCATGCGTGATAATTTCTTTTTCTCTTTCACAAGTGATAGAACTGGAAACTAAGAAATGCAGTAGAATGGCTAACTAGTTCATCTAGTATGCTTGAAGCCTATATTATGCAGAAAGTGAGAATGTGCTTTTAAGTAGACTTTGGTGGAACACCAAACTTAGAATCCTTCATTCTCCCTTAGATTGTGTTGGTGTGCAACACCAAACTTAGCTTCTTGCATTATAGATGAAGTTAATTAACCTTTTTATTAAAATAACTATGGAAAGAAAATTACCTCAGGTTGGGTTGCCTCCCAACAAGCGCTCTTTTAGTGTCACTAGCTTGACATTGAACCCCTTCTTTTATGGTGGTTGATGACTGTAGTGCCTTAGCCTGTCTCCTCTGACTGTGAACTTCTTCTTTGTCCCTTGGTGCTCAATTTCCACATGCTCAAGAGAGAGTACTTGGTTAACAGTGTAGTGATCCTCAGTTCCCAGCTGTTGATATGTTAGTTGCACCTTGTCACCTTTGGAGAGTCCTTCGGTTGGGATCTTTTTATTCTTCCACCCTTTGTGAGCTTTCTTCTTGTTTTTCTTCCTTTTTCTTGTCGACCTTTCTTCCTTAATAGCAGCTTTGGTGGCGGTACCTTCCTTCTTGTTTATTATCCTGGTTCCATTTTGAATTTCTTCTTCTCCCTGCACATGCTCATTCTTCTGTTCCCTAGTGTTGTTGGTTGTTTCCCCTGGGAACCAGTCACTGACTATCTTGTCCCTTTCTTCACTGATTTGTGGTTCTGGAAACACTTTCAGGGTTATGCTGTCCTCATGCATCCTGAGAGTTAGTTCTCCCTGCTCTATATCTATGATGGCTCTAGCAGTGGCCAAAAATGGTCTTCCCAAGATGATTGAACTGTTTTCTTCTCCTTCAGTGTCCAGTATTACAAAGTCCGCAGGAAAAATGAACTTATCAATCTTAACTAAAAGGTTTTCAATCACTCCCTTGGGATATACTATTGACTGATCCACCAATTCTAAGGATATCTGTATTGGTTTCACTTTCTCTATGCCAAGCTTTTTCACTAAGGATGATGGAATTAAATTTATGCTTGCTCCTAAGTCACACATCCCCTTGTTGATAAATAGACTTCCAATTGTGCAAGGTAGGAAGAAACTTCCAGGGTCTTCCAGCTTGGGAGGAAGTCCTTTTCTGATGAGTGCACTGCACTCTTCAGTGAGAAGTACAGTCTCCTTTTCTTGCCAACTCCTCTTCTTGTTGATGAGCTCTTTCAAGAACTTTGCATACAGAGGCATTTGTTCCAATGCTTCAGCCAAAGGGATATTGATCTCCAGCTTCTTGAAGACTTCAAGAAATTTTGGGAAGTGTTGGTCCTTAGTCTCTTTGCTGAATCTTTGAGGATATGGTAGTGGAGGTATGGAGTTCATGTCCTGTCTTTGTTCCTTGGTTGGCTCCCCCATTGCTTCCTTCCCTTTTCTTGATTGTTGTGGCCGGTCTTCTTTTTCTTTGAGCTCCTCTGAGGCTTGCTTGCTTGCTGTCACTTTTTCATCATTGGCCCTCTCTTCCTTGTCTTGTTTCTCGTCACTTTCCTTTGGTTTCTTGACTGCTTCTTCATTTCTCACCAGGGTCTTGCCATTCCTTAGCTGTATTGCCTTGCACTCCTCTTTTGGATTAGGAATAGTGTCACTAGGTAGTGAGCTTGATGGCCTTTCAGTGGTGATCTTTTTGGAGAGTTGACCAATTTGCCTTTCCATATTCTTTAGGGAGGCTTCCTGGTTCCTTGTGGTCATCTCTTGGTTCTTCATCAGTTTTTCCATTAGGAGCTCCAGGTTGGTAATTCTCTGAGAATCTTGTGAAATGAGTTGAGTGTGGGGTGTTAATGGTTGAGGGTAAGTGTTTTGGTTAGAGGTTTGGTTTTGGGATGGGTACTGGTTAGAGTTGGGGTAGGTATTTTGTGGTTTTCTGTATGTGTTTTGGTTAGAGGCCTGGTTGTTGTAGTTTGTGTTTTTCCAATTGTTTTGGGTGGAGTTTCTTTGCCATGGCTGCTGAGGTTGACTGTGGTTATCTCCCCACCTAAGGTTGGGATGATTCTTCCAAGAGGGGTTGTAGGTATCACCATATACTTCATTTGGTCCAAAATTTTGGTTGTGCATGTACTGGACTTGCTCTTGCTGTTGCTCCTCTTGAGTTTCTTCATTTTGCTCCCAAGTGGTTGATGGTTGGCTTGTGTTGACTGCTGCAACTTGGAGATTATCAATCCTCTTGGTCATTTGCTCAAATTGTTGTTGAATTTGATGCTGCATCATTTTGTTTTGAGCTAAGATTGAATCCACTCCGTCCAACTCCATTACTCCTCTTCTTTGTGATGGTTGGCGTTGTCTTTGATGAGCAAAGAAGTATTGGTTGTTAGCCACCATGTCAATGAGATTTTGGGCTTCCTCTGCAGTTTTCATTAGTTGCAACGATCCTCCAGCTGAATGGTCAAGTGATTCTTGAGCCTTTAGAGTGAGTCCTTCATAGAAGTTCTGTAGCTTGTCCCACTCAGTGAACATTTCTGGTGGACATTTCCTCAGCAGAGCCTTGTATCTCTCCCATGCTTCATACAGATTTTCAGCATCCAATTGTGTGAATGTTTGCACCTCAGTTTTCAGCCTGATGACTCTTTGGGGTGGATAGAATTTGGCTAGAAATTTAGTTATCAAGTCATCCCAACTAGTGATGCTTCCTTGGGGAAAAGTTTCAAGCCATTGTGCGGCCTTGTCCCTTAATGAGAACGGGAACAGCAGAAGCTTGTAAGTTTCAGGATTCACACCATTGGACTTGACAGTGTCACAAATCCTTAAGAAGGTAGATAGATGTTGGTTTGGATCCTCCAATGGTCCTCCTCCAAATGAGCAGTTGTTCTGGACCAATGTGATGAGTTGTGGCTTCAGTTCAAAGTTATTTGCATTGACATTAGGGGTGAGAATGCTGCTTCCACAATGTCTAGCATTTGCAAAAGTATAGGAAGCCAATACTCTCCTCTGTTGTGGTGGATTATTAACTCCTTCTCCTGGATTGGATGTATCTCCTTCCATCTCGTGGAATTCTTCGTCTGATTCTTCTTCACCAACAATACTTTTCCCTCTTTCAGCTCTTCTCAATCTCCTTAGAGTTCTTTGGTCAACTCCAGATAAAACATGAACAACTCTCCCTGTACCTGACATACAAACAACATAACAAGGAACACAACCAGTGATACTTCAATCTATTGCTAGAATGAAGTTTTAGTTAGCTTAAGCAAAAATTCAAACAGTTAGTGTGTTAGTCAAAGACTTAAAGAATAGAAGGGAACAAGTGCTTGATCTAGATTACCACCTCACTTAATCATTGTCAACCTATTTCAATCCCCGGCAACGGCGCCAAAAACTTGATGAGTATTTTGGTGAAAAATAAATTAACCACCAAAACACACAAATCTAACCGGCAAGTGTACCGGGTCGCATCAAGTAATAATAACTCACATGAGTGAGGTCGATCCCACAGGGATTGAAGGATTGAGCAATTTTAGTTTAGTGGTTGATTTAGTCAAGCGAATCAAGTATTGGTTGAGTGTTTGTGATTAACAGAAACTAAACTGCTTAGAATGTAAAAGGGAAAGGGAAAATTGCAGTAAACTAAAGAGCAGGAAAATAAAGATACTGAATCTTAAAGAGCATGTAAAATAAGGTGCAGAAACTTAACTTGCAAGAAATGTAAATAACAGAAGCTTAAAGTGCAAGAAATGTAAATTGCTTGAATCATAAAAGGGATTGGGACGTGGACTTGCAGGAATTAAACAAGAAACAAGTAAATGGCATTAAACATAAAAGAGAAAATTGAAGCGCAGTGATGTAGATCTTAACAGAAAAGTAAAATGACTTGAGAATTTAAAGAACTAGGAAGCAGTGCTTAAGTGCAGCAAATTAAAAGGGGTTGAGATCTCAGGAGTGGAAGAGACTAGATAACAAGTCTAGATCTCAAATCCTTCCTTGATCCAACAAGAGCAATTGCAAAAGAAACAAAGAAAAGTAAATTGCAGAAACAAAGTAGATGAAGAAGCAGTAGACAGAAATTCAAACTCAATTATGCAGAAAGAAAATAAACAAGGGATCTCAAGGTGAGATTGAAACAGAATTTCTTCAATTCTCCACCAAAGATCCAAAGCAAGAAAATTAAAGAGTGTTCAAGCAAGAACCAAGAAGAAGAGAGATCAATTCTCCTCCCAAGTTCTCTGAAATCTAAATTCAAAACTAAAAGCTCAAAATGAAAATGAAAGGAAAATTCAAAAGTAAAATTCAGCTCCCCAATTACATCAAACTAACTCCTATTTATACACTTTCTATTCTTGGATATTGGAATTTGGATGGGCTTTTGATTTGGTGAAGATTTGAATTAAATTGGATTTTTGGTTGAATTTTCAGCCCATGAAGAAATTGCTTCCAGGGGAGTGCTCAGCTCACAAAGTGAGCTGAGCTTTGACACTTAGTGTGGGGAAGCATTGATAGCGTGCTGCTGTCTTGGGGTGCATCAGGGGAGAGCTCAGCTCACTTTGTGAGCTGAGCATTGGTGCCTTAGTGCCAATTTGTTGTGCTGCCCCTTGGACCGTGTCATGCGCTCCACTCCTTCCCTGGCCGTGTCAAGATGTGCCCCCATGCATCAAGAAGTAGCGCTCAGCTCACTTTGTGAGCTGAGCTTTGGTGTATCCAAGGAAGGGTCCCTGGTTCGAAACCCATGGAAAGCATGCGCTACCCCTTTTCTTGGTTGCCTTGCTTCCTTGCTTCCTCAAGGTGTGGGGTTCGAAGCTTGGGGAGTGCATTTGCCCAATTTTGGCTTATTTTCCATGAGAGTAGCGCCTCCACCCTTTCCCTTTGGTCATGGGTTCAAGTCTTGGAGCATGCATTTGGAAATCATTTTTCTTGAATTTCTCCTCTAGCGCTCTCGATAATGCTCACTTTGTGAGCTGAGCTTGGTTCCTCATTTCCTTATTTCTTGGCCTTGTGTTGTGCTCAGCTCACAAAGTGAGCTGAGCTTTGTGCCTTGGTCCCTTGGAAGTGAGTGTAGCGCTCTCTTAGTGCTTGGTGCTCTTGGAATGAGTTCCATGGTTTGTTGCACTACACTTTCTCCTTTGATGGCCACACTTTCTATTCCTTGAACCACGCTTCTTAGGTCACGCTTTTCTTCTTTTCTTCTTTTCTTCACCTACAATTAATCAAAACAACCAATCAAAGTATCACCAAATTCACAAGGTTTACAAATCATAAAACAAACCTCATGATTTAGCATCAATTATATGGTGGTTGTTTGATTCAAAGAAGTTATGCATTTCCATTCCAAATTGCTTTCTTAGGATGCAAGAAAGTGCATAAAACCAAATGAAAATAAGGAAAAAGACTATTAAAAAGGGTATATGATGACTTGTCATCATGCGTACGCACACATTTTGAAAACTTCCTGGGCATGCGCACACACACTCCTGTGCATACGCACATGCCCCGTTTTTCAAACTTAAACTTTGTTTTCAACTATTTCACCTCCCCAACAAGCTTGTAAGCTTTTGTGACACCATTTTAAGACTTTTGGGCTTATTTTTGGTTATCAGAATAAGGGAACGGTCCTAGGAGGTTTAATTTGGGTTTTACATTAGAAAGTTAGCAAACAGAGGTGTAGGCTTCTGGTGTATTGAGGATGGATATGGTGGAGTGAGAAAGGAGGATGGTACTGGAATTGAGGAACTATTGAACTAATGAGTTTGGAATGAATAGAAATGATGAATTGATTATGGTTGTGATGAGTTAAGAACTCAAAAAGGAATGGATGACCTTTGTGAATGTTGAGAGTGTGCCAGGCACTATATCCTTTGGTTAATTATGATAGTGTGCAGGGTATTATGTCCCTGGGATTGGATTATGATTGATAACCTTTTCTGCTGCAAGAGTGGGCCAGGCACTATATCCTTAGGTTATGCATGCGAATGTGCCCGGCACTATATTCGTGGGTCAATAGAGTGTGCCCGGCACTATATCCGAGGGTGCGGCAGAAAAGCTACATCCGAAAGGATGTGTCAGGTTGGCATTTATGGACCGACAAGTGATATTACGAACCAATAGGATAGGCATTCATCATGTGCATTTCCTATCTGTTTGTATGCTTTGCCGACTTGATATTGTTTGCCTAATTGTATAACATGTCTAATTGCTACTTGAGTTATTTGCTTATATGCTTCTACCTGTGATTTACTTGCGTTGTATATACTTGTGATTTTCTACTGGGATTGAGGAGGTTCGGAAGGCAGTGGCGATGGGATCGCACGGAGGGTAGGTTGGTGAAGGCTATGGGACAGCGGTGACTAGTCTTAGTTAGAAATCCTTTAAGTTTAGAAAACCCTGTTTACTGTTTACGGTTTAAGTTATTTATTTTAGTTTTGTTCTAAGCTTGAATACCCGTATGCGATGTGAAGTTCTAGGATTTCCTTCGGCATCCCGGAGCCTTACATCTTACATTATTGGGCACTGTTACCATACTGAGAACCTCCGGTTCTCATTCCATACATTGTTGTTGTTTTTCATATGCAGGTCGCAACCCACCTCGGTGAGTTGCTTTGATGGTGACAGGAGCGGAGGATATCTATCTGTTTTGAAGTCTTTTGATCTCTTTTTTTATTCTCTCATCTTTTGTATTTTGTTTTTCCTAGAGGCTTGTATTTGAGAGAACAAAACTTGTATAAGCTATTTTTACTGTCTAGTTTCTGTATATCTGTATATGGCTAGCCGGCTTAAACTCCGCGAGCCGTGACTAGATTATTATGATATTATACTCCTTATCTTTTGTTATATTATATCTGCTTCTTGTATTTTAAGTTAGAAGCTTCGATAGTACGTTTTGCGCCTTTTAGATCTTGTTTTTGAGCTATATCCTTCATTAGGCTTCTAGATTATATTAATCCTTTTTATATATTTATGTATAAGCCTTAGAATTGTCGTAACCCATGATTAACCTTTGTCTTACGGCATGAGGTAAGGCTTAGGGTAATTAGGGTATTACAGAAATAATACTTTGAGTGATTGGGGAATTAGGGACTGCATGTTCTCAAAACTGCTGAATTAGGGACTTGGGGTAATTAGTGAATCATCCCGGAACAACTTTTTTGGGAATTCTAATGTATATTGTTGCCTATCTGATTTTGATGCAAGAGTACTTCTATGGCCTTCTTAATGATCTCTCTCCACATTCTAATATTGCTAATTTTAGTGACTTGTGCGTCTATCTGATTGGTGATGGGCCACAGGCTCCTCGCTCAGCCTTGCCAATCGGAGCAGAACCTGTTGCTGACCCAACAAGAGTTGTTCCTGTGAATATAAACCGTGATTTGCTCCATATGGTCCTTGCAGTCTCATTTGCTAAGGAACCCGAAGAGATCATTTCAAGGTAAACAAAAATATATTTTGGATGGTTAGGTTTTGATAAGTAATCATTGGTGTCTTAGTAACCTTTTATAATCTTTTTAAGAACCCAATAATCGTGGTTGTTGATCCAATTGTGGTGTCACAATAGCATACTTTTGTAACCAATTTCTCTTTGGTGCAGCAACGTTGCTGGCTTTATCTACGTAACATATATTGAAGAATATCTGCATTTCTAACATGATATGTACATTGCAGAAAGAAGATAACTTACCTTGCACCATCCGCTAGAGATCTTCCAAGCAAGTTTTTGATACTGGGATCCTTGACATGGCTTGAGACATGACCTAATTAACAGTTTTGTGATAGGAAAATATGTAGTGCTGTTGATATTTTTTTTATATCTCGATTAGTGAAATTATTAGATGTAATTTACGACTATTTTGGAGAGTACTTAGGAACAAACTTTGTCTTGAGATTATTTTGATTTATCAAAGCGATGGTGGATTGAAGTGGTTAAGAAAATCATTGACCATTGCGTTAATGGTGAAAAAGAAGCATACAAATTAAACTCATTTTAAAAGGATTTCACTTTTTCAAGGACTAATTAGTTAGAAGTCAAAATTTTTGACGATCTAATTGTCATTTAATTAAAGAAGAATAATTAAAAATAATACACAAAATGAATGATAATATTTTCTATATTTCCAAACATAGTCTTCTGTTTAGTCTTTCCCAATGTTTAAATTATATGGGTGACAATAGGTAGGGTAGAGTAGAGTTTTGACTCAATCTTAACTTTATTTATGGGTTGAGAATATACCAACTTTAACTTTATCTGTTTTTAATTTACGGGTATCCAACCTCATCTGTAGGTTAGACAATACAATTATTCCATAAATAACATAGTTATCAAATATTCAATTCTATATAAAAGTCTTTACTTAAATTAATAACACACACAAATAAAACTATCGTAAGTTTATGAACATTCCATTTGTTGCAACAATACCATCACTATTCACTAATAAGGTTTTTCCACCTAAAACTAAAATATAATAAATTTATTAATCAATCTATATATAAATTTAGCATTAACATAAACAAATGAAAAAAGTTAAACCATAAATAACCTCTTTGACGATATGTTGCATGCAACCAATTTTGATTACACATAAAAACTTTCACGATATCTTCACGAAGACTACCACGATGAGGAGCAATTATCCAACCACTTGTACTAAAAGAAGACTCATAAGCAACTGTAGACAAAGGGATGACAACTATATTTCATGCAATTCTTTAAAGGATTGGAAACCTAGTTCCATTCACTTTCCACCAAGCTAAAATATCAAAGTCAAAGGTGAACATCTTCCTCTATATAATGATTAAATTCAGTCTTTACAAATGAACCATTTTTCCTCCTCTTTTGTCTGATATACAACATATACTCTTACATCCTTGTAATAACCAAACACGATAAATATATTGTATGATATTTTGAAAAAAAGAATACATACTCCGTATAAATGACCTATGGGCCTCATGGGACTTTAAACACAAATAAACGAACAAAAAACAAATTGCATATCAATCAATTATTGAAACAAAAAAAAAAGAACAAAGTATCAAGGATGATTATAATATTTCAACCGCTACTAATCTTTATTTTCCTTGCCCAATTTAGCAGCAACTATTTGGACACTCTTCTTAACTTGGTTTGTTGGAGAAGATTCGTCAACAGTCTTCCTTGAATTTGTTGAGAAGTTTTCAACTTCAGAAAATACATTTAGCAATTTGCGTGTCCACCCACCCAATATCAGAGACCTCTAAGGCGTGATAAATGAATAATCTCCATTCAAAGTAATTATCTCACATGACTGCGTGCTTGTCTCCTGTAAAAAGGAAAACTCTCTTAATAATATGGTTTAGTGCAAACTCGTTTATTGATGTGATAGACTAATATTCAAGTAGTTGAATCCCTAATATATACCTTAGTATTGGCAATTGAGTTTGTCTAGAAGCTAAGAAGCTCAAAGTTTTCAATAATCAAGTTTTTCTGTTAATGGTGTTTGAAAAAAATAAAACGCAAAATGAATTACTTAAAAAAATACATAAATGATAATAGTCAAGAAGCAGAGTCATACATCATAAATCTTATGTTTAGAAACAAATACAGAAAGTAACTTTTTCTCCTCAGTTAACTTCCGCACAACAATCTTGCATGATTGGAATGCATTCATATCCTCTAGCTTAACAGATACTTTGAATAAGAACTTCTTTCCTTTGAAAGAGTTTACCTCGGGTGGCATCATCTTTTCTGCAACCCTTCACAATAATCCAAGAAAATATTACCATATGTATTAAAGGTCCTATTTATGATATCATTCTATGATTAAAAATATATCCTAGAAAACTATGCAGCTCTAAGATTAAATGTAGATGTGCCAAGGAACCTAGTGCATTCCTTGTCATATACTACGAAAAAGGCAGTGTCTGTGTCATTGGATACACGAAGATGTACACAAAATCTATGAGATAGTAGAAATAGATTCATAGATTAATCATCCTAATTGATGCGAGCAAAATCGTCGGTTAAGAATTCCTTCTCGGTAAAGGAGAAATAACCTCGTTGCAAGTATAGTTCTCAACCAACAAGTAATGCCCGATCAAAGTTTACAATTTCTAATCTAAACCGAGAGTAATCAAATCTCGGTTCGTCTTTCCTAGGAACTAATGCCAACAAGCACACAATTTTGGTTGTGAGGGATCAAGGGGTGTTTTCAATAAAGAACCAAGCAATTAAGAAATAAAAGAACAAGACAAAATTGCAATTAATAAACTAATAAAGGAATAAAAGAACTATGTATGTAATATAAACAAGTAAAGTTGTAAAGTAATGGAAAAGGTGGTTCAAAGCATAAATGAAACCTTGACTTGGGATGAGTTATGGAATCCCTTCCTTGCCATAACCACAACTATGATAATTATGATGGATTAATCTCACTAACTCAACCCTTAACATCGAAGGATAAGTCAAGTGAGCATAATTGTTATTAACCTACAAATCCTAGCTAACTTACCAAATTAATTGGTAAAAAGCTAGTGTTAGTGGAAACAATTAACAACTAACAACCCAAGAATTATCACTAAATATTGGACATTATAGCTCTAGTAATCTATAAACTCATTTTTCCCAAGCCAAGGGGTGAAAATTACCCCATAACTAAGATTGACATTTCATCAAACACATAGAGGGCATAAACATAAAACATGGCAAAATTAGGAAAATGATAAAAGCTATGAACCATAAATGATCAAAATCAATAAAAGCAACTCAATAAACATAAATAAGCATCAAACATCAATTTCACTAACATGAACTCAAGATTGCAAAACCAAGCATATATTGATAAAGGAAAGTAAAATAGAAGTAAGTGTAGAACAAGTGTAGTAATTAAAAGAGAAATTAAAGAAATACTTACAATGCAATTGCTAGAATCCAAAATCAACTTGAAGTATAAAATTATACAACCCTAATTAAAACCCTAAGAGAGAAAACCTAAAACTACACTACTCCTACTCCTACCATGAAAAACTATGGAAAATTATGTCTAAGTCCTAATGCCTTCATATGTCTTCAATTCCCTTTGATATAGCACTTCCCATTCAGCATCAAGCCTTCCAAAACTGGGCCAAAGGCCCCCAAAATCACGCAGCACGTGTTTCATTAATGAATCCACGTGCAGGGACCTGTGCGTACGCACACACACTTTGCTGAATTTTCACTTGTGCGTACGCACAGAGGGTTGTGCGCACGCACGCATGCTGATTTCCTTCTTGTGCATACACACGTAGGGTTGTGTGCACGCTCTCATGGCTGTGTGCTTCCTCCTTGTTTTCTTCATGTTTTCTCCCCTTGTAAATGCTTCCTTCTACTTTTGCCTTGGCAAACTTGCCTCTAGGACCTAAAATCACTCAACAAACATGTCATGACATCGAATGGCATAAAAGTGGATTTAAAATCACTAATTTAAGCATAAAAATGCATGTTTTCACATTTAGTATCAAATTAGGGAGAAATCACAAAAGTATTCTATTTTGGTGCTTAAGTGTAGGTTTATGTGATGAAATTCATTCAAATCAAGTCAAAAATTGACGATGGCCTAAAGCGGGTTAGGAATTTTCACAAAATAGATTCTCGTTGCTAGTATAGTTCCAAACCCAACAATTGACCATCAATCAAATTTAAATTCAAAGATGTCACAATCAATGCAAAATTTACCGAGAGTATTTAGACTCCCGGGTCGTTCTCCCTAGGAACTAATGCCAATAAGTGCACACAATTTTGGTTGCAAGAACAAAAGGGTGTTTTCAATAAAGAAGCAAGCAATTAAGAAATAAAAGAACAAGACAAAATTGCAATTAATGAACTAATAAAAGAACAAAAGAACTAAGTATGTAATATAAACAAGTAAAGCTATAAAGTGAGTAAGAAGTTGTTCAAAACATAAATGAAACCTTAACTTGGGATGAGTTATGGAATCCCTTCCTTACCATAACCCCAACTATGATCATTATGATGGATTAATCTCACTAAGTCAACCCTTAACATCGAAGGATAAGTCAAGTGAGCATAATTGTTATTAATCCACAAATCCTAGCTAACTTACCAAATTAATTGGTAAAAGGCTAGCGTTAGTGGAGACAATAACAACTAACAACCCAAGAAATATCACTAAATATTGGACATTATGGATCTAGTAATCCATAAACTCATTTTTTCCAAGCCAAGGGGTGGAATTTACCCCATAACTGAAATTGGCATTTCATCAAACACCTAATAGGTATAATCATAAAATGTGACAAAATTGGAAAAATGATAAAAGTTATGAACAACCAAGTGATCAAAACCAACAAGAGCAATCCAATAAACATATAAAAATCATCAAACATCGAATTCATCAACTAGAAATCCAAAATTACAAAATCATATGTGTATTGACAAAGTGACTTAAAATAGAAGAAAGTGTAGAACAAAGAGTATAATAAAAGAGGAAATTAAAGAGATACTTACATTGAGATAGCAAAATCCAAAAGCAAAACATGAACTATAAAATTCTACATTGAAAACCTAATTAAAATCCTAATGAAATTAAGAGAAAACCTAAGCTAACTACCCTAAAACTATTCGTAAAAACTATTCTATGAAGTATGGTAGTGTATGGTATGATGTGTGGTTGCTTTCCCCTTTAAATATGCTCCAAAGCCTTCAAAAATGGGCCAAAAAGCCCTCAAAATGCGAGTCCATGTGACTTTTTAATGGAGGCATGCGCTGGTACCTGTGCGTACGCACAGGTCTGTGCATGGGTACACTTGCTGATTTTCCTCTTATGCGTGGGCACAGGTGCTGATTTTCATTCTGCCCTGAGCATGGGCACAGGCTGTGCGTGGCACAGGTCTGATTTTGACCCTGCCTTGTGCGTGGGCACAGACCTGTGCGTACGCACAGGTACTGATTTTGACTTTTGTGCGTGGGCACAGAATCTGTGCGTGGGCACAGGCTGAGATGCTTTTCTCCTTTGTTTTCTTCATGTTTTCTTCCTTTTTGCATGCTTTCTTCCACTTCTACCAAACCATTCTTGCCTCTAGGACCTGAAATGACTCAACAAACATATCACGGCATCGAATGAAATAAAAGTGGGATTAAATTGCTCAATTTAAGCACAAAAACGCATGTTTTCACATTTAGGTTCAATTTAGGGAACAAACACAAAAGTATGCTATTTTGGTGAATAAGTGTGAGTTTGTGTGATGAAATCCACTCAATTCAAGCTAAAATATATCATCAAATATGGATTCATCAATTCCCCCACACTTAAACAATAGCATGTCCTCATGCTAAACACATACAAAGGAGAAGTATAAAAGGGCAAGCAACTTATTCAATGCAACTACTTACATGTATGCAACTATGCTAAATGCTATCTATCTATATCTATATTATGACTCCTATTGAGTTTGGCATAAAACAAACAAGGGATTCCAATCAATCCCAAAGCAAGCCTTAGCGCCAAGACAAGAAAATATGGCAATATGATCAATGTCCAAAGAATTGAATTGAGATTTTCAAAACTAACAACCAAACAACTTGCAAGAAGATACAATATAAGAGAAAAGTACATAGAATTGAACAATCGAACCCCTCACCGGATGTGTATTCACTCTATTCACTCAGTGTTTAGGGCTTAGTCGCTCAATTTCTCTTTTAATCATGTTTTTCAAAGATTTGCAAGTCATCTAACAATCAACTAATATTTGATGCATGAAAACAAATATCATGAGGTCTTTGGAGGGTTGTAATGGGGCTAGGGTCAAGGTGGGATAAATATGGTTAAGTGGACTTAGTGAATTAGATCTTTGATCAGCTCAAGTATCCACCTAATCCTATACCATCCTATATACACATGACAAAATAACCTACCACCCATTTATCTCCTATCTCACATTTACTCATGCATTTTCTTTCCAAAACACAAACATATGCATCCTTTATTTAGCTTTTTATTTCATATGCTACTTTGCAAATGATTTGATTTGATTTTCTCTTTTTTTTTGTCAACAACAAGAGATGCATATGTCTTGAACAATGAATGCATGAGTATTACCTATTTTCCAATTTTTCTGAATGAATTCCTCATGTAACTTTATCACCAATGTTTCCCATCAATTTTCCCCCACACTTAGAGTAACACACACTCCACCCAAGCTAATCAAAGAGTAATCCGAGGAAATCAATGGTTTTTCGCTTTAGAGAGAATAATGTGCTTAACATCAGAACAAAAGGGGATTTAAAGGCTCAAAAGGGGTTACAAAGTTGAATGCAAGGGTTGGCCTTATAGGTTAGTGAGTTAACATAAAAAATGGTCTCAATCATATTAAATGCATTCAAACAACAAATACAGGACATAAAGATTTATGCAAATCTAAGATACAATAAAAAAGGAGTATAATCACACAAGAACAAACTTTATGGTTGAGAATATGCAACCATCAGTTAGAGCTCAAATCTCACAAGGTACGTTGTTCTAGCTCATTTCCTATGTTCTTTAAAAAGATACTCCCTGCAAGTTGAAAAACACATTTTTCAATTCAATTCAATGGCATGCCCTAGGAAAGATTTCATGGAAATTTCTCGTTGTTTTACCAAACTTATTCACTCTACTAAGCAACATGTAAAGATTTACTATTATATAACTATAAGCATTAAAGAAATATATACAAACAACGCAAACGAAGTGCAATAAAAACAAAATTACCAAAAATTAAAGAAAAATAATTAAAAGGGTATTGCAAAGTGTCTAGGAAAGGAATTTTACCCCCCTTGAAGTTGCCGATCCTCCCCCACACTTAATTAATGCACGGTCCTCCGTGCATGCACATGATCCGGGGGATGAAGGAGTATGAGACTCCACCTTCAGTTGGTGGTCACGGGGGCTCCGGTTGCTGTGGGAAAGAAATAAACAGGAATTGAGGAAAAGGTCATATGAGTGTGGTATAATAAAAGACAATGTGTGTATTCTAAGTGTGCGCACACTTTAGAACATACACATTGGCCGGGTAAAGCGGTATCCACACAATCAAAAGAAATAGCATATGTTCCTCAATTGAGTCGCCTAGGTTGCAAGTAAAGAAGAAGTAAAACTTAAGGCACAAGCAACCCTAGGTAACTACAAAATTTAATTGAGTATTTGATATTGGATATTGAAATTGTACAAGTGAAAGCGCAAGATTACTAGAAAGTGGCACAATCAACAATAACCAATTCATGATAAGAGAATACCTTATCTGTAACACCCTAATTAGCCTAAGCCTTACCTCGCGCCATAAAGCAAAGGTTAATCAGAGTTTACCTTTTAATTAGCCTAAGGTTAATTAGCCTAACCCTAATTAGCCTAAGGCTTGTACATATAATATATAGAAAAAATTATTATAATCGAGAAGCCTGATGAAGGATATAGCTCAAAACAGGATTTGAAAAGCGCAAAATGTATGAACGGAGCAACTAACTTAAAGCACAAGAAAGAGGTACAGTATAACAAAATATCATAGTATAATATCATAAGAATCTAGTCACGGCTCGCGGAGTTTAAGCCGGCTAGCCATATACAGATATACAGAACCAGATAATAAAAACAGCTTATACAGGTTTTGTGCTCTCAAATACATGCCACTAGGCAAAACAAAATACAAAAGTGAGAGATGTATAAACAAAGTAAACCAAAAGACTCAAGAAGGTATTCGGATCCTCCGCTTCTGTCACCACCCAACAACTCATCGAGGTGGGTTACGACCTGCATCTGAAAAACACAACAGAAATATGATATGAGAACTGGAGGTTCTCAGTATGGTAACAGTGCCCAGTGATGTAGGATACCCGGATGCTGAACGCAATCCTAGACTCCATATCCATCACAAGAATTCAACTTAAAGCATTCTAGAACAATAAGGCATGATATATATATAAATCTTAACATAGATAAACAGGGAATTCTATCTTAAAGGATTTCTATTCTAACCAAACACCGCTGTCCCATAGCCTTCACCAACCTATCCTCCAAGCGATCCCATCGCCACCGCCTTCCGAACCTCCTCAATCCCAGTAGTAATCACAATTAATTACAATGCAAGTAAATCACAAGTAAAAGCATATAAGGCAAGTAGACCAAGTAAGCAAATAGGCATGTTATCCAATTAGGCATACAATTACAAGTCGGCAAAGCACACAAACAGGTAGAAAATCCACATGATGAATGCCTGTCCTATTGGCTGTGATATCACATTGTCGGTTCAACTGCCAACCCGACACATCTCCATGGAGATGTCGCCTTTCGGAATCATCATATGGGAAGCCCAAGATATAGTGCTCGGATCACTGTCTAGGGTTTTGCGCCTGCACGCTCTATTGATCCGAAGGGATGCGAGCGGGATACTCTTGCCACCGACCTCGCATCTCAACGCAAGCGGGACGAACCACCGCCCTTACGCCGCCGCTGCTACCTCGACAGGCGGGATCCAACCGCTGTCCCTGCCGGGTGCATAGCGTCTCATAATATCAACATAAAACAGTAGTGCAGTGGTGGTGCACGAAATTGTGATCTCTGGCAACGGCGCCACAAACTTAATATGCACGTTCATAATCTCAATTCTTTATCACAACTCCTCACAACTAACCAGCAAGTGCACTGGGTCGTCCAAGTAATAAACCTTACGTGAGTAAGGGTCGATCCTACAGAGATTATCGGCTTGAAGCAAGCTATGGTCATCCTTGTAAATCTCAGTCAGGCAGATTCAAATGGTTATGGGATTTTGATAATTAAAATATAAATAAAACATAAAATAAGATAGAGATACTTATGTAGTTCATTGGTGGGATTTCAGATAAGCGTATGAAGATGCTTTGTTCCTTCTGAACCTCTGCTTTCCTGCTGCCTCCATTCAATCATTCATTCTCCTTTCCATGGCAAGCTGTATGTTGGGGGATCACCGTTGTCAATGGCCACCGTCCGTCCTCTTAGTGAAAATGGTCCAAGTGCGCTGTCACCGCACGGCTAATCATCTGTCGGTTCTCACTCATGTTGGAATAGGATCCATTGATCCTTTTGCGTCTGTCACTACGCCAACACTCGCGAGTTTGAAGCTCGTCACAGTCATCCCTTCCCAGATCCTACTCGGAATACCACAGACAAGGTTTAGACTTTCCGGATCTCAGGAATGGCCACCAATAATTCTAGCTTATACCACAAAGACTCTGATCTCACGATCAGGAGGCTAAGAGATACACACTCAAGCTATTGCAAATAGAATGGAAGTGGTTGTCAGGCACGCATTCATAGGTGAGAATGATGATGAGTGTCACGGATCATTACATTCTTCAGGTTGAGGTGCGAATGAATATCTTAGAATAAGAATAAGTTTGAATTGAATAGAAAAACAATAGTACTTTGCATTAATTCATGAGGAATAGCAGAGCTCCACACCTTAATCTATGGGGTGTAGAAACTCCACCGTTGAAAATACATAAGTGATAATGGTCCAAGCATGGCCGAATGGCTAGCCCCCAATGTCTAAGGACTAAACATTCCAAAGATCTAAAAATGATCCAAAGATGTAAAATAAATCACTAAAAGTAGTTTTTATACTAAACTAGTAGCTAGGGTTACAGAAAATAAGTAACTAAGTGCAGATAGTGCAGAAATCCACTTCCGGGGCCCACTTGGTGTGTGCTTGGGCTGAGCATTGAGCTTTACACGTGTAGAGACTTCTCTTGGAGTTAAACACCAGGTTGTAACCTATTTCTGGCATTTAACTCTGGTTTGTAACCTGTTTCTGGCGTTTAACTTCAGAATAGGGCAGAAAGTTGGCGTTTGAACGCCAGTTTGCGTCGTCAAAACTCGGGCAAAGTATGGACTATTATATATTACTGGAAAGCCTGGATGTCTACTTTCCAACGCAATTGAGAGCGCACCAATTGAGTTTCTGTAGCTCCAGAAAATTCATTTCGAGTGCAGGGAGGTCAGAATCCAACAGCATCTGCAGTCCTTTTTCAGCCTCGGAATAAGATTTTTGCTCAGGTCCCTCAATTTCAGCCAGAAAATACCTAAAATCACAGAAAAACACAAAAACTCATAGTAAAGTCCATAAATGTGAATTTTGCATAAAAACTAATAAAAACATAGTAAAAACTAACTAAAACATACTGAAAACTATGTAAACAATGCCAAAAAGCGTATAAATTATCCGCTCATCACAACACCAAACTTAAATTGTTGCTTGTCCCCAAGAAACTAAAAATAAAATAGGATAAAAAGAAGAGAATATACTATAAATTCTAAAATATCAATGAAACTTAGCTCTAATTAGATGAGCGGGACTAGTAGCTTTTTTCCTCTGAACAGTTTTGGCATCTCACTTTATCCTTTGAAGTTCAGAATGATTGGCATCTTTAGGAACTTAGAATTTAGATAGTGTTATTGATTCTCCTAGTTCAGTATGTTGATTCTTGAACACAGCTACTTTATGAGTCTTGGTCGTGGCCCTAAGCACTTTGTTTTCCAGTATTACCACCGGATACATAAATGCTACAGACACATAACCGGGTGAACCTTTTCAGATTGTGACTCAGCTTTGCTAGAGTCCCCAATTAGAGGTGTCCAGGGTTCTTAAGCACACTCTTTTTGCTTTGGATCACGACTTTAACCGCTCAGTCTCAAGCTTTCACTTGACACCTTCACGCCACAAGCACATGGTTAGGGACAGCTTGGTTTTAGCCGCTTAGGCCAGGATTTTATTCCTTTGGGCCCTCCTATCCATTAATGCTCAAAGCCTTGGATCCTTTTTACCCTTGCCTTTTGGTTTAAAGGGTTATTGGCTTTTTGCTCTTACCTTTTGGTTTAAAGAGCTTTTGGATTTTTCTGCTTGCTTTTTCTTTTTCTCTTTTTTTTTCTTTTATTTTTTTTTCGCCATTTTTTTTGCAAGCTTTGTTCTTCACTGCTTTTTCTTGCTTCAAGAATCAATTTTATGATTTTTCAGATTATCAAATAACATTTCTCCTTTTTCATCATTCTTTCAAGAGCCAACAATTTTAACATTCATAAACAATAAATTCAAAAGACATATGCACTGTTCAAGCATTCATTCAGAAAACAAAAAGTATTGTCACCACATCAAAATAATTAAACTAATTTCAAGGATGAATTCGAAATCATGTACTTCTTGTTCTTTTGTTTTTAGAACATTTTTCATTTAAGAGAGGTGATGGATTCATAGGACATTCATAGCTTTAAGACATAGACATTAGACACTAATGATCATGTAATAAAGACACAAATATAAATAAAAATAAAGCATAGAGAATAAAAACAGAAAAAATAAATAGACAAGGAGATTAAGGAACAGGTCCACCTTAGTGAGGGTGGCGTCTTCTTCCTCTTGAAGAACCAATGGTGCTCTTAAGCTCCTCTATGTCTCTTCCTTGCCTTTGTTGCTCCTCCCTCATAGCTCTTTGATCTTCTCTAATCTCATGGAGAATGATGGAGTGCTCTTGGTGCTCCACCCTTAGTTGTCCCATGTTGGAACTCAATTCTCCTAGGGAGGTGTTAATTTGCTCCCAATAGTTTTGTGGAAGAAAGTGCATCCCTTGAGGCATCTCAGGGATTTCATGATGAGGAATTTTCTCATGCTCTTGTTGAGGTCCATGAGTGGGCTCTCTTATTTGCTCCATCCTCTTTTGAGTGATGGGCTTGTCCTCTTCAATGAGGATGTCTCCCTCTATGACAATCCCAGCCGAATTGCAGAGGTGACAAATGAGGTGAGGAAAGGCTAACCTTGCTAAAGTGGAGGACTTGTCAGCCACCTTGTAGAGTTCTTGAGGTATAATCTCATGAACTTCCTCCCCAATCATGATACTATGGATCATGATGGCCCGATCCACAGTTACTTCGGATCAGTTGCTAGTAGGAATGATAGAGCGTTGGATGAACTCTAACCATCCTCTAGCCACAGGCTTAAGGTCCGGTCTTCTCAATTGAACCGGCTTGCCTCTTGAGTCAACTTTCCATTGAGCTCCTTCCACACATATGTTCATGAGGACTTGGTCCAACCTTTGATCAAAGTTGACCCTTCTAGTGTAGGGGCGTGCGCTTTCTTGCATCATTGGCAAGTTGAACGTCAACCTTACATTTTTCGGACTGAAATCTAAGTATTTCCCCCGAACCATTGTAAGCCAATTCTTTGGATTCGGGTTCATACTTTGATCATGGTTCCTAGTGATCCATGCGTTTGCATAGAACTCTTGAACCATTAAGATTCCAACTTGTTGAATAGGATTGGAGAGAACTTCCCATCCTCTTCTTCTAATCTCTTGTCGGATCTCCGGATATTCGCCATTTTTTAGCTTAAAAGGGACCTCAGGGATCACCTTTTTCTTGGCCACAACTTTATAGAAGTGGTCTTGATGGACCTTTGAGATGAATCTTTCCATCTCCCATGACTCAGAGGTGGAAGCAATTGCCTTCCCTTTCCTCTTTCTTGAGGTTTCTCTGGCCTTAGGTGCCATTAATGGTTATGGAAAAATAAAAAGCAATGCTTTTACCACACCAAACTTAAAAGGTTTGCTCGTCCTCGAGCAAAAGAAGAAAGAAAGTAGTAGAAGAAGAAGAAAATGGAGGAGATGGAGGGAGATATGTGGTTCGGCCAAGGGGTAGAAGTAGTGGTTGTAATGTGTGAAAATGAAGGAGTGGTGAGGGGTTTATATTAGGGTGGGGGGAGGGTTAGGTTTCGTGTATTAGGGTTGGGTTTGGGAGGGAAAGTATTTTGAATTTGGAGGTAGGTGGGGTTTTTAGGGAATAGTGGATGGATGTGATTAGTGAGGGGTATTTGGGGAAGAGTGTTATGAAAAGGTGTGAAGAATAGACAGAGTGAGTTTGAGGTTGGTGGGGATCCTGTAGGGTCCACAGATCCTGAGGGGTCAAGGAGTTATCATCCCTGCTCCATTTAGGCGTGTAAAATGCCCTTAGAGTGCACTTCTGGCGTTAAACACCAGGTTGCTACTTGTTTCTGGCGTTTAACGCCAGCTTTTCTCCCTTTATTGGCGTTTAACGCCAAGTTGGTGCTTGTTTCTGGCGTTTAACGCCAGCTTGATGCTTCTTTCTGGCGTTAAACGCCAGTAAGCTCTTCCTCCAGGGTGAGCTATTTTTAATGCTATTTTTCATTCTGTTTTTAATTTTTCAGTTGTTTTTGTGACTTCACATGATCATCAACCTAAAGAAAACATAAAATAACAATGGAAAATAAATAGATATAATTAATTAACATTGGATTGCCTCCCAATAAGTGCTTCTTTAATGTCAATAGCTTGACAGTGAGCTCTCATGGAGCCTCACAGATAATCAGAGCAGGGTTAGGGCCTCTCAACACCAAACTTAGAGTTTGGTTGTGGCCTCCCAACACCAAACTTAGAGTTTGAATATGGGGGTTTTGTTTGACTCTGTACTGAGAGAAGCTTTTCATGCTTTCTCTCCATTGTTACAGAAGGAGAACCTTGAGTCTTGAATACAAGGTAGTCCTCATTCAACTGAAGGACCAACTCTCCTCTGTCAAAATCAATCACAGCTTTTGCTGTGGCTAGGAAGGGTCTGCCAAGGATGATGGATTCATCCTCATCCTTCCCAGTGTCTAGGATTATGAAATCAGCAGAGATGTAAAGGCCTTCAACCTTCACTAGCACGTCCTCTACTAGTCCATAAGCCTGTTTCATTGATTTGTCTGCCATCTCTAGTGAGATTCTTACAGCTTGTACCTCAAAGATTCCCAATTTCTCTATTACAGAGAGTGGCATGAGGTTTACCCCTGACCCCAGGTCACACAGAGCCTTCTCAAAGGTCATGGTGCCTATGGTACAAGGTATGAAGAACTTTCTGGGATCCGGTTTCTTCTCAGGTAATGTTTGCCTCATTAATGCATTCAGTTCATTGGTGAGCAAGGGGGTTCATTCTCCCAAGTCTCATTATCAAATAACTTGGCATTCAGTTTCATGATTGCTCCTAGATATTTAGCAAATTGCTCTTCAGTGATGTCTTCATCCTCTTCAGAGGAAGAATATTCATCAGAGCTCATGAATGGCAAAAAGAGGTTCAACGGAATCTCTATGGTCTCTGTATGAGCCTCAGATTCCTTTGGTTCCTCAAAGGGAAACTCCTTTCTGTCCAGAGGACGTCCCATGAGGCTTTTCTCACTGGGACTCATGTCCTCCTCACTCTCTCCAGGTTCGGCCATGTTGGTCATGGTTATGGCCTTGCACTCTCTCTTGGGATTTTCTTCTGTATTGCTTGGGAGAATACTGGGAGGAGTTTCAGTAATCTTCTTACTCAGCTGACTGACGTTGGGATTTTTGCCAGTAAAGAAGTTCATAAAAACAGTCGCGTTGTAGATATAGTCTCTAAACCAACAGAAACCCTTCGTACAAACGTTTTGGTTGTCACAAGTAACAAACCCCTTCAAAATTGATAACCGAGTATTTAAACCTCGGGTCGTCTTCTCAAGGAATTGCAGGGAGGTATGTTCTTATTATTGGCTATGCAAAGGTATGTTTTGGGGTTTTTGGATCAAGGTAAAAAGTTAGAAAAGCAATGGCAGAGGGAATAAAATAATAACAATAAACATAAACTCTTGGCAAGGTATTAGAAATTGGAAGTCCAGACCAAGTTATCCTTATCAATAATAATAAAAATTGAGTCTTAATTTCACTTAGTTAACCCTTACTTAAAGCAGAGGAAAGTCAAGTGACTAATTAGTTAGATCTTTGAATCCTAGTTAATTCCTAAGAAAAGATTGGGATTATTGAAGATCAATTCAATTAGCAAGGATAACAATTATCAATTATGCTATTGAGTTGGATAATTCCTGAGTTACTGATTTCTTAACCAAGACCAAAAGGGAGAATATCTAAATTAAATTAAAAGCATTCATGTAAATAAAGCAATCAAACTACGTCTAAACATAAATTCAAGTCATAACATGGAAAGGTTCATAAGCCAATTGGGCAACATATCTAATACAAGCATTGAAGCATCTGAAAGTAAAAAGAGAAATATAAAGTAAAAAGAATGTTGAACCTGGGATTTAGAGTCACTCTTACAAACTAAGAGAAGTCCTAAATCCTAAGAGAGAGAGGAGAGAACCTCTCTCAAGACTAAATCTAAATCATGGGAAGTAACAAAAATGCGAGCTCCCTCTTGAATGGATGCATTCCTACACTTTATAGCCTCTAATCTGTGTGTTCTGTACTTGGATCTGGGCCAAAAGGGCTTCAGAAATCGCTGGAGGCGTATTCTGTGAATTCTGGTACGTGGCCTCTGTCACGCGTCCGCGTGGGTCATGCGGTCGCGTCATTCGGAGCATTTTCTTGCCACGCGGTCGCGTTAGTCACGCGTCCGCGTCATATACGTTCTGCTTAAGGCGCGCGGTCGCGTCAGTCATGCGGCCGCGTCGCTGCTTCTTTGCTTCTGGCACGCGATCGCGTCGTCCATGCGATCGCGTGGATGCCAGTTTCTTCAAAACTCCGTTTCGCACTTTCCTTCCATTCTTGTACGTTTCCTTTTTCATCCTTTAAATCATTCTGCCTTAGAAAATCTGAAACTACTCAACACACTAATCACGGCATCGAATGGAAATAAAGGTAATTAAAATAATTAATTTTAAAGCTTAGGAAACATGTTTTTCACATACATCACATAATAAGGAAGGGAAAGTAAAACCATGCAATTAATATGAATAAATGGGTGAAGGATTGAATAAATCACTCAAACTAAGCACAAAATAACTCATGAAATATGGGTTTATCACTGACCCACATGTGCCTCCAAATTTCTAAGGGAGGACCTTGTTTCATTCGTGAAACTTAGTGTGGTCTTAGATAGATCAGAGACTATGGTTGCCAAGCCAGAATAGCTCTGTTCAGAGTTCTCTGTCTGTTGCTGAGAAGATGATGGAAAAGTCTTGCTATTGCTAAACCTATTTCTTCCACCATTATTGTTGAAGCCTTGTTGAGGCTTCTGTTGGTTCTTCCATGAGAAATTTGGATGATTTCTCCATGAAGGATTATAGGTGTTTCCATAGGGTTCTCCCATGTAATTCACCTCTGCCATTGCAGGATTCTCAGAATCATAAGCTTCTTCTTCAGAAGATGCTTCTTTAGTACTGTTGGATGCAGCTTGCAATCCATTCAGACTCTGAGAAATCATATTGACTTGCTAAGTCAATATTTTGTTCTGAGCCAATATGGCATTCAGAGTATCAATTTCAAGAACTCCCTTCTTCTGAGGCGTCCCATTGTTCACAGGACTCCTCTCGGAGGTGTATATGAATTGGTTATTTGCAACCATTTCAATGAGTTCATGAGCTTCTGCAGGGTTTTCAGATGAAGAGATTCTCCTGCAGAATGGTCCAATGACATTTTTGACAACTCAGACAGACCATCATAGAATATACATATGATGCTCCATTCTGGAAGCATGTCAGTAGGACACCTTTTGATTAATTGCTTATATCTTTCCCAAGCTTCATAGAGGGACTCTCCTTCCTTCTGTCTGAAGGTTTGGATTTCCACTCTAAGCTTGCTCATCTTTTGAGGTGGAAAGAATTTGGCCAGGAAAGCACTGACCAGCTTATCCCAAGAGTTCAGGCTTTCCTTTGGTTGTGAATCCAACCATGTTCTAGCTCTGTCTCTTACAGCAAAAGGAAAAAGCATAAGCCTGTAGACCTCGGGATCAACTCCATTGGTCTTGACAGTTTCACAGATTTGCAAGAATTCAGCTAAAAACTGATGAGGATCTTCCATTGGAAGTCCATGAAACTTGCAATTCTACTGCATTAGAGAAACTAATTGAGACTTAAGCTCAAAGTTGTTTGCTCCAATGGTAGGAATTGAGATGCTTCTTCCATAGAAATTGGAAGTTGGTGTAGTAAAATCCCCAAGCACCTTCCTTGCATTGTTGTTGTTGGGTTCGGCCATAGCTGCTTTCTCTGTTTCGAAGATTTCAGTTAGGTCCTCTTCAGAGTGTTGTGCTTTAGCTTCTCTTAGCTTCCTCTTAAGAGTCCTTTCAGGTTCAGGATCAGGTTCAACAAGAATGCCTTTATCCTTGTTCCTGCTCATATGAAAGAGAAGAGAACAAAGAAAATATGGAATCCTCTATGTCACAGTATAGAGATTCCTTTATGTGAGTAGAAGAATAGGAGAATAGAAGAAGGATAAGAGAAAAATTCGAACACAGAGGAGAAGAGGGGGTTCTAATTATGTGTAGAAGAGGAATGTTAGTAGATAAATAAATAAATAGAAGGAGATGAGAGGGGAAAGAATTCGAAAATTAAATAAAATAAAATAAAAATATTTTTGTTTTTATTTTAAATATTAGTTATAATTCAAAATTTAAAAAAGAAATAAAATTAAATTAAAATTTAAAACAATTAGTTAATTAAAAGGAATTTTGAAAAAGTGGGGAGGAGTTTTCGAAAATTAGAGAGAGAAAATTAGTTAGGTGGTTTTGAAAAAGATATGATTGAAATAGAAAACTTTTAAAATCAAACAAAAAGTCAAGTAGTTAATTGAAAAAGATTTGAAAATCAATTTGAAAAGATAAGAACTTAGAAAAGATTTGAAAAAGAAATTTAAAAAGATTTGATTTTTTGAAATTAAAGTTGATTACTTGACTAACAAAAAACTAAAAAATATGATTTTAGAATTTAAAGATTGAACCTTTCTTACTAGGCAAGTAACAACTTAAAATTTTGAATCAGAATATTAAATGTTAGCATTTAATTTTGAAAATATGAAATAAAAGTAAGAAAAAGATTTTGAAAATTAATTTTCAAAGAGTTTTCGAAAAAAACATGAAAGAAAAATGAAAAAGATTTGATTTTTGAAAAAGTTTTGAAAAGATAGGATTTTTAAATTGAAAATTTAACTTGACTCATAAGAAACAACTAGACTTTTAAATATTTTTGACTAAGTCAATCCAAATTTTCGAAATTTATGAGAAGAATAAGGGAAAGATTTTTTTTTTTTGAATTTTTAATGAAGAGGGAGAAAAACAATAAAATGACTCAAAACATGAAAATTATGAATCAAAACAAGAAAAATATGCAAGAACACTTTGAATGTCAAGATGAATACCAAGAACACTTTGAATGTCAAGATTAACATCAAGAACATGTTTTTGAAAATTTTAAAGAAAAGAAACACATGCAAGACACCAAACTTAGAAATTTTCAATGTTTAGACACTAACAAATTGAAAATGCATATGAAAAACAAGAAAAGACACAAAACAAGAAAATGCAAAGATCAAATAAGGAAAATCATCAAGAACAATTTGAAGATTATGAAGGACACATGCATGAATTTCGAAAATTTTAGGAAAAATTAAAAAGATGCAATTGACACCAAACTTAAAAATTGACACTAGACTCAAACAAGAAACACAAATTTTTTTTTGTTGGTTTTTATGATTTTATTAATTTTTTTTTGGATTTTTTGAAAATTAATTGGAAAAAGAAAAATAAGGATTTCAAAATTTCTAATGAGAATTCCAGGAATCATGCAATGTTAGTCTAAAACTCCGGTCCAGAAATTAGACATGGCTTACTAGCCAACCAAGCTTTCAGTGAAAGCTCCGATCCAAAACACTAGACATGGCCAATAGCCAGCCAAGCTTTAGCAGAACATTACATACAAAAGCTAAATTGCTGAGAAAGACAAAGAAGCTCTTCTAAGGATAGTTGAAACCTCGGTCCAAAAGATTAGACATGGCTTAACAACCAGCCAGGATTCAACATATCACCATGAAACTCTAGAATTCATTCTTAAAAATTATGACGTCATAGAATTTTTTTTTTTGAAAATTTTTCGAAAATAGAAAGCTTAAAAATAAAATAAAATAAAATAACCTAATCTGAGCAACAAGATGAACCGTCAGTTGTCCAAACTCGAACAATCCCCGGCAACGGCGCCAAAAACTTGGTGCACGAAATTGTGATCTCTGGCAACGGTGCCACAAACTTAATACGCACGTTCATAATCTCAATTCTTTTTCACAACTCCGCACAACAAACCAGCAAGTGCACTAGGTCGTCCAAGTAATAAACCTTACGTGAGTAAGGGTCGATCCCACGGAGATTGTCGGCTTAAAGCAAGCTATGGTCATCCTTGTAAATCTCAGTCAGGCAAATCAAATGGTTATGGGATTTTGATAATTAAAATATAAATTAAACATAAAATAAGATAGAGATACTTATGTAATTCATTGGTGGGATTTCAGATAAGCGTATGAAGATGCTTTGTTCCTTCTGAACATCTGCTTTCCTACTGCCTCCATTCAATTATTCATACTCCTTTCCATGGCAAGCTGTATGTTGGGGGATCACCGTTGTCAATGGCTACCGTCCGTCCTCTCAGTGAAAATGGTCCAAGTGCGCTGTCACCGCACGGCTAATCATCTGTCGGTTCTCACTCATGTTGGAATAGGATCCATTGATCCTTTTGCGTCTGTCACTACGCCCAACACTCGCGAGTTTGAAGCTCGTCACAGTCATCCCTTCCCAAATCCTACTCGGAATACCACAGACAAGGTTTAGACTTTCCGGATCTCAGAAATGGCCACCAATAATTCTAGCTTATACCACGAAGACTCTGATCTCACGATCAGGAGGCTAAGAGATACACACTCAAGCTATTGCAGATAGAACGGAAGTGGTTGTCAGGCACGCGTTCATAGGTGAGAATGATGATGAGTGTCACGGATCATCACATTCTTCAGGTTGAGGTGCGAGTGAATATCTTAGAATAAGAATAAGTTTGAATTGAATATAAAAACAATAGTACTTTGCATTAATTCATGAGGATAGCAGAGCTCCACACCTTAATCTATGGGGTGTAGAAACTCCACCGTTGAAAATACATAAGTGATAATGGTCCAGGCATGGCCAAATGGCCAGCCCCCAATGTCTAAGGACTAAATGTTCCAAAGATCTAAAAATGATCCAAATATGTAAAATAAATCACTAAAAGTAGTTTTTTTTACTAAACTAGTAGCTAGGGTTACAGAAAATAAGTAACTAACTGCAGATAGTGCAGAAATCCACTTCCAAGACCCACTTGGTGTGTGCTTGGGCTGAGCATTGAGCTTTACACATGTAGAGACTTCTCTTGGAGTCAAACGCCAAGTTGTAACCTATTTCTAGCGTTTAACTCTGGTTTGTAACATGTTTCTGGCGTTTAATTTTAGAATAGGGCAGGAAGTTGGCGTTTGAACGCCAGTTTGCGTCGTCAAAACTCGGACAAAGTATAGACTATTATATATTGCTGGAAAGCCCTGGATGTCTACTTTGCAACGCAATTAAGAGCGCGCCAATTGGGTTTCTGTAGCTCCATAAAATCTATTTCGAGTACAGGGAGGTCAAAATCCAACAGCATCTGCAATCCTTTTTCATCCTCTGAATCAGATTTTTGCTTAGGTCCCTCAATTTCAGCCAGAAAATATCTGAAATCACAGAAAAACACACAAACTCATAGTAAAGTCTAGAAATGTGAATTTTGCATAAAAACTAATAAAAACATAGTAAAAACTAACTAAAACATACTGAAAACTATGTAAAAACAATGCAAAAAAGCGTATAAATTATCCGCTCATCAAGTGGTTTTTCAGAAAACAGTTTCAATACCTCAGTGATTCCTCATCACACAATTGAGTCTTCGACTCATCTTAACCAATGTCAATTCACATTTTTATTCCGAACTCAACAGTTCCTCAATTCTCATCTCATACATCAACCAGTCATCACATACCATCAAACCATCCTCAGCACGCCAGAAACCTAGGCCTTTGTTCTCTAGTTTTTCCAAATAATATCATCTAAAACCCTTAGCTTATTTCCCATATTCCCATTCTCAAAATTAAGCCCCAAAAACCTTAAAATGGTGTTATAGAAGTTTACAACCTTGTTGGGAAGGTGAAATAGTTGAAAACAAAGTTTAAATTTGTGAAATAGGGTGTGTGCGTGCGGACGCCCAGGAAGATTTTGAAAGTGTGCGTACGCACAGGGGTGTGTGTACGCGCAGGTACTAAAACTTGTAAGGTCTGTTCACTCGCACAGGATGTGCTAGCGCCCCAACAGACGACCCTTCCCGACTTGTGCGTGCGCACAGGTCACAATTCTTCATTGATGTGCGCACGCACAAGCTGTGCTAACGCTGTAAGCAGAGAGCCCTTTCCTGCCTGTGCGTACACACAGGTCTGTTCATCCACATAGAATAAAATTTTTGCAGGGTTGTGCGTGCGCACATATCAGAAATCCTGAAATTCTGTAACTTTGCAGAATTTTAGATTTTCAACACCATCTTCGAATGATCATAACTTCCTCTACAAAATTTGAAATTTCACAAACCTTATATCGATTAAAAGAATTTCCAAAGATCTTTAATTCTAGACAAGTTTCATCAAATTTTGAAAACCGAGGCAAAAGTTACGATCAGACGAAGTTCACCAAAAACCAACTTTTACCCAATTTCACAATTTCCACAACTTCTCATAAAACACAACCAAAACCATACCAAACCATTCCCAACTCCTTTCTCATCAAAATCAACACTTTATTTCACATTACACTAAGCTTACCACATTTTCCTTTACCATTCATCATCCTCAACCTCAACATCAACATATCACATTATAATCAATCCCCATTAACATTTTTCCAACTACATTACCAAATCATCAACATTAATATCACATATATCAACACAAATCACTTCTCAACTTCACAAATCATTCATCCTTATCATATCATTATCAATCATCATAATCGAACTCAACAACCATCAATTCATCATCAATCAACATACAACAGCATTCAACACTCATCAACAATTTTTAATTCAAACCTATCCTATGGGTCACTAGCCTAAGTGTCCATGAATATTATACACTACATAGAGAAAATCGAAACCATACCTTGGCCGATTCCCTATATGAACCAAAACTCCAAAATGGCACAAGTTGAGTTCTCCACCACAAGCAAGCCACCAATGTAACTCCAACAAGCACCAATAAGCTCCAAACTCACAATAATCAAACTATATATGCATAAATCATCACAAATCAACCTAGGATTCCATTTAAACATAATATCACAGGGGTTTAATGTCTCTTACCTTTTTTAACAGATTTGATAGCTAAAATCCAATGCTAAGCAAGGATTAGAGCAAACCTAAACATTCAAAATCACAAAAACTCATTTAACCCAAAGCCCTAAAAAATCCGAAATTTTGGAGAGAATAACTGAGAGGATTTAGAGCTTTTCATACCAGTTTCTTATATGAGTTTTGTAGAGCTCTTCACAAGGAATGCGTAGTCGCTGACGGCATGCAAATCGGAGCACCGTAGCTCGAGATATCGCGAAAAGAAGAGATGTGTGAATAGTGTTTTCTTCTTCATCTTCTCCCCTTTCTCTTTTCTGGTGTGTGTGTGTTTATGAGGTGAGGATTCATTAATGAACCTTTATTTATGTTGAGCTTGGGCCCAACTTGGGATCGGTCCAACCCGTTAGCGTTTTTAGCCCGTTTGGTCCAACTTTGGGCCAAACCTTTAAAATTAACGCTCGGTTTTCCATTTCTAATGTTTTTCTAAGGTTTTTGACTGTTTTCACTTTTTCTCGCGCAGCACCAGGCAGACTTGAACCGGTTCAACCGGTTCAACTTTCGGTTCGTGGTTTCTCACGGTTTTTTTGTAGAAAATATATTTTCTGACTCAGAAAGATCTACTGAGTCCGAAAATCACCTTTAAATCCTCAAATTCTCACTCCAACTTTTCGGAATCTAATTTGGGCAATATAATCACTTAATTAACCGGTTGATTAGTTGCAGTTCTTACATTATCCATCATGAAACATAATGAAATAGTCACATGGTACAATACTTGTTACAAAAATTGATAAGCTTGATAAGAATCAAGTTAAGTCACTCAAATAAATGCAAGGCATTAACAAGGAACAAGTACCGGTCATGTGATGAATTTACTATGAAAATCATGATGAACAAGTAATTTCAACTCAATTCACTTAATTCAATGTGCACTTACATAATATGCTCTAGTGGTACAATCAAAACATGAGTATTCAAACCCACTAGGCACTAGTAAATTAAGGCCAAGTATAAGTGCATTGATGTAACTTCAAGCAACAAGCAACCCATTCAACATAAAGAGACACTTGCAACTTATTCAATTAACAAGCAAGTAAACCAAACTAATATATGTACTAAAATGAAAATGAGATGCAATGAAAACTAAGTAAAACAAGTAGAGAAACATGGAAAAGTTAAGAAAAGGGAGGGATGGAAGGGGTGGGAGTGCGTTAGGGCTTTAGAAAAAATGCAAACAAAATTGTGCGTACGCACACAAGGTGAAAAGTGGGGGGTGTGCGCTCGCACAAGTTGTGCGAGTGCTTCAAACAGAGAAGGGATTAAGAGGGGTGCGTGCACACAAAGTTGTGGGCACGCACAAGGGACTCTTCTTTTTTTTCTGTTGAGGATCATGTGTGCGTGCGCACACGGGTCTGTGTGCACGCACAGGGGCGAAACGGGGTGGGGATGCATGCGCACAGGCTGTGCCAACGCTCCCACCAGAGGGGCTGCCAATTGGTGTGCGAAAAGAGAGACGCGTGCATACGCACAGAGCAGTGCGCACGCACAGGTCATAGAAAACAAGGCAGTGCCCATGCACAGGCTGTGCTGGCGCTGCAACCAGAGGGCACTGCAAGTGGTGTGCGGGCGCACAAGCTTGTGCGCACGCACAGCAGGGTGCGTGCGCACAGATGCCCTGTTTCACAAAATTTTTCTTTTCAAAACTAAGGTACCAAGCCTTAGCACATCAACATATCTCAACCCCAAACATACAAAAACTCAAACATTCATGATCCATGGTGCACGAATTGTGAATCACACTTTTCATAATGCGTACCACTAACCAGCAAGTGCACTGGGTCGTCCAAGTAATACCTTACGTGAGTAAGGGTCGAATCCCACAGAGATTGTTGGTTTGAAGCAATCTATGGTTATCTTGTAAATCTTAGTCAGGAAGTCAATTATGTTTATCAGTTGAATTATGAATAACCAGTAGAGCATAAATGAAAAGTTACTTGTTGTGTAGTAATGGAGAATATGTTGGAGTTTTGGAGATGCTTTGTCTTCTGAATCTCTGCTTTCCTTTGTCTTCTGATTCACGCACGCACGTCCTCCTATGGCAAGCTGTGTGTTGGTGGATCACCGTTGTCAATGGCTACCTTCCATCCTTCCAGTGAAAACTACGCTCACGCGCTCTGTCACAGCACGGCTAATCACCGGTTGGTTCTCGATCCGGTTGGAATAGGATTTACTATCCTTTTGCATCTGTCACTAACGCCCAGCCTTCAGGAGTTTGAAGCTCGTCACAGTCATTCAATCCTTGAATCCTACTCGGAATACCACAGACAAGGTTTAGACTTTCCGGATTCTCATGAATGCTGCCATCAGTTCTAGCTTATACCACGGAGATTCTGATTAAAGAATCTAAGAGATACTCATTCAATCGGATATAGAACGGAGGTAGTTGTCAGGCACACGTTCATGGTTTGAGGAAGGTGATGAGTGTCACGGATCATCACCTTCATCACAGTTAAGCACGAATGAACATCTTAGATAGGAACAAGCGTGTTTGAATGGAAAACAGAAATACTTGCATTAATTCATTGAGACACAGCAGAGCTCCTCACCCCCAACAATGGGGTTTAGAGACTCATACCGTCAGAGAATACAAAGTTTAGATCTGAAAATGTCATGAGATACAAAATAAGTCTCTAAAAGTTGTTTAAATACTAAACTAATAGCCTAGGGTTACAAAATATGAGTGGACTATGATGGATGATGCAGAGATCCACTTCTGGGGCCCACTTGGTGTGTGCTGGGGCTGAGACTTTAAGCAATTCACGTGCAGAGGCCATTTGTGGAGTTGAACGCCAGTTTTTTTGCCAGTTTGGGCGTTCAACTCCAGTTTTTTATCCTTTTCTGGCGCTGGACGCCAGAATTGGGCAGAGAACTGGCGTTGAACGCCAGTTTACGTCATCTATCCTTGTGCAAAGTATGGACTATTATATATTAATGGAAAGCCCTGGATGTCTACTTTCCAACGCAATTGGAAGCATGCCATTTCGAGTTCTGTAGCTCCAGAAAATCCACTTTGAGTGCAGGGAGGTCAGAATCCAACAGCATCAGCAGTCCTTTTTCAGCCTGAATCAGATTTTTGCTCAGCTCCTTCAATTTCAGCCAGAAAAATACCTGAAATTACAGAAAAACACACAACTCATAGTAAAGTCCAGAAATATGAATTTTTCCTAAAAACTACTAGAAATAGACTAAAAACTAACTAAAACATACTCAAAACTATATGAAATTATCCCCAAAAAGCGTATAAAATATCCGCTCATCACAACACCAAACTTAAACTGTTGCTTGTCCTCAAGCAACTAGACAAATAAAATAGAAGACTAATAGGTTGAGAAGCAATAATATCTCAGAGTTTTTGAATGAAGCTCAGATTCTAATTAGATGAGCGGGACTAGTAGCTTTTTGCTTCTGAACAGTTTTGGCATCTCACTTTATCCATTGAAGCTCAGAGTGATTGGCATCTATAGGAACTCAGAATTCAGATAGTGTTATTGATTCTCTTAGTTCAGTGTGATGATTCTTGAACACAGCTTCTTTATGAGTCTTGGCCGTGGCCCTAAGCACTTTGTTTTCCAGTATTACCACCGGATACATAAATGCCACAGACACATAACTGGGTGAACCTTTTCAGATTGTGACTCAGCTTTGCTAAAGTCCCCAATTAGAGGTGTCCAGAGTTCTTAAGCACACTCTTTTTTTCGCTTGGACCTTGACTTTAACCGCTCAGTCTCAAGTTTTCACTTGACACCTCCACGCCACAAGCACATGGTTAGGGACAGCTTGGTTTAGGCGCTTAGACCAGGATTTCAGTCCTTTAGGCCCTCCTATCCACTGATGCTCAAAGCCTTGGGATCCTTTTTAATTGCCCTTGCCTTTTGGTTTTAAGGGTTATTGGCTTTTTCTGCTTGCTTTTTTTTTTTCTGCAAGCTTTGTTCTTTGCTGCTTTTTCTTGCTTCAAGAATCATTTTTATGATTTTTCAGATTATCAATAACATGTCTCATGTTCATTATTCTTTCAAGAGCCAACATATTTAACAGTCTTAAACAACAAATTCAAAAGACATATGCACTGTTCAAGCATTCATTCAGAAGGCAGAAAGCATTGCCACCACATTTAACCAATTAGAATTTGTTTTATTTAAACTCGAAATTTTATTGCTTCTTATTCAAAAGATCTACTATTTTATTCATGTCTAATGATGATGAGAAAAATAAACTATAGCTTAATTGGAGATAAAATCAAATAGATACTAATTACTATTATATGACTTCTAAGGTAAACTTTTTATAAGGACACTGTCACAGAGTTACGGCAGAAATTGGAAATTAACAACCTTTATTTTGGAGGTATGGGAGTTCCTCTAATCCTTGGGAGACTTGGTATCACAGAAGACTTTTGGCGCTTCAGTTCCCTTAAGTCGCGTCCCTGCTCCTCTTGTTCTTTAAGCATATGGGTCAGCATTTGACTGTGTTCCTTCTGTTGTTTTATTATTTGCTCCATAGCTTCCTGTATCTTGGTGACAGACGTCTCAAGATGTTCCCAATAGTCTGCTTGAGGAATCTCTGGGAGGAATTCCTGTGCTCTCTTCTTGATATGATCCTCCTGTGCTTGTTGTCTCTCCATTGATGCTTTGGTGATTGACTTTTCAATTAGGATATATTCAGTTATTCCCATCTTGACTCCAGCGTCCTTGCAGAGCAGAGATATCACACTTGGATAAGCCAACCTGGCCTCTCTTGAATTTTTGTTAGCAATCTTATAGAGCTCTGTTGAAATCAGCTGATGAACCTCCACTTCCTTTCCCATCATGATGCAATGAATCATCACTGCTCTTTTAAATGTGACTTCAGAACGGTTGCTGGTGGGCAACAGAGAACGCCCAATGAAGTCCAGCCATCCTCTGGCAACTGGTTTGAGATCCTCCCTCTTGAGTTGATTTGGGACGCCCTTTGTGTTGGTGGTCCACCTGGCTCCAGGAATACAGATGTCCTCTCCAATTTTATCCAGGCCAATGTCTGCTCTCATCATCCTCCTGTTGAAGGAGTCTGGATCATCCTTTAGCTGAGGTAGCTTTAGTATCTCTCTGATCTTGTCAGGGGTGGTATGAACAATTTTTCCCCTGACCATGGTCCGAAATTCGTAGCAGGCAGTTCCAGATAGTCTTTGCTTGTCAGTCTGCCACATATTAGCATAGAACTCCTGGACCATGTTCCTTCCTACTTTCGTTTCAGGATTAGCTAGGACTTCCCAGTTCCTGATTCGAATTTGCTCCTGGATCTCCGGATATTCATCTTCTTTCAGATCGAATCTAACTTCCGGGATCACTGATCTCAGACCCATTACTTTAAGATAATGGTCTGAATGTTCTTTAGATAAGAACTTCCCTTAATTCCAAAGTGGTTTTGGAATGCTCTCTTTCTTGTCTCTAGGAGTGTATTGTTTCCCTTTGGGAGCCATGATCTTAGTGATTTCGGAAAAACACACCAAACTTAGAGGTTTGCTTGTCCTCAAGCAAAAGAAAAGAAAGGAGAGGGATAGAAGGAGATTGAGTAGCACTTGTTGATGAAGGAGGGGGGCCGAACCCAATTTAAAGGGGGGGAGGGGTGAATTTTCGAAAAATTGGAGGAGATAAGATAAAAAGATTGAGTTGAAAAAGATAAGATAGAAGATATAGTTTGATTTTGAAAAGATAGGATAGATTTTTGAAAAAGATAATTCTGGATTTTGAAAAAGATAATATGAAAAAGATATTGGAGAAGATATGGATTAGTTGAAAAGATTTTTGATTGAAAAAGATAGATTTTGAAAAAGATAGATTTTTCAGAAAAGATTTTGAAAAGAGTTGGGTTGAATTTGGAAAGATGGATTTTTAGAAATTAAGGTTTTTAGAAATCAGGGTTCTTGATATGTTCATGTAAACATCATGCATTGATGCATAAAATTTGAAATTAAAATGGAAATACGTGTGGGATTGCTTGGATTTGGCTCCTTCCTGTCCTCCTGGCGTTTGAACGCCCAAACACTGCCTGTTTTGGGCGTTCAGCGCCCAAATGCTGATCTCCTGGGCGTTCAGCGCCCAGTTGCTGCCATTCCTGGCGTTCAACGCCCAGTGGATGCCCATTTTGGGCGCTGAACGCCCAAAATGCCCCTTTACTGGCGTTTTCTTGCCATTGAGCTCTTTTACTCTATTTTGTGTGCTAATTCCTTCTGTAACTCTGTAAACTTATACAAATGACTTTGTACCTTAGTGTCAGTGAACTTTATATAAACAAATAAAAATAAAAATAGGGCAAAAATGCTTAGAGGATTGTTGCCCCATGGCTGGGTTGCCTCCCAGCAAGCGCTTCTTTATTGTCTTTAGCTGGACTTTGCTGAGCTTTCAATCTAGCTTCAGCCTTGAGCATTCTTGCTCAGTGTTGCCTTCAAGATAATGCTTGATTCTCTGTCCATTGACAATGAACTTCTTATCAAAATCAATATCTTGAAGCTCCACATAACCATATGGTGACACACTTGTAATCACGTATGGTCCCCTCCACCGGGATTTCAGTTTCTCGGGGAATAGCCTGAGTCTAGAGTTAAACAACAGGACCTTCTGTCCTGGTTCAAAGATTCTAGATGACAGCTTTCTGTCATGCCATTTTTTTTATTTTTCTTTATAAAGCTTGGCATTTTCGAAAGCTGTGAATTTGAATTCCTCTAGCTCATTTAGCTGGAGCAATCGTTTTTCTCCTGCTAATTTGGCATCTAAGTTTAGGAATCTGGTTGCCCAGTAGGCCTTATGTTCTAGTTCCACGGGCAAGTGGCATGCCTTACCATACACGAGTTGGTATGGAGAGGTCCCTATAGGGGTCTTGAATGCTGTTCTGTAAGCCCACAGAGCATCATCCAAGCTCCTTGCCCAATCCTTTCTACGGGTATTTACTGTCCGTTCCAGGATTCTCTTTAATTCTCTGTTAGAGACTTCAGCCTGCCCATTGGTTTGTGGATGATATGGAGTGGCCACCTTGTGGCGAATTCCATACCGAACCATGGCAGAGTAAAGCTGTTTATTGCAGAAGTGAGTGCCCCCATCACTGATTAACACTCTAGGGACACCAAACCTGCTAAAGATATGTTTTTGGAGGAACTTCAGCACTGTTTTAGTATCATTGGTGGGTGTGGCAATAGCCTCAACCCATTTTGATACATAGTCAACTGCCACCAGAATATAAGTGTTTGAGTATGATGGTGGGAAAGGTCCCATGAAGTCAATTCCCCATACATCAAACAACTCTATTTCCAAGATTCCTTGTTGAGGCATGGCGTAACCATGAGGCAGATTACCAGCTCTTTGGCAACTGTCACAATTACGTACAAACTCTCGGGAATCTTTATAGAGTGTGGGCCAATAGAAGCCACATTGGAGGACCTTGGTGGCTGTTCGCTCACCTCCGAAATGACCTCTATATTGAGATCCATGGCAATGCCATAAGATTCTCTGTGCTTCCTCTCTGGGGACACACCTACGGATAATTCCGTCTGCACATCTCTTAAAGAGATAGGGCTCTTCCCACAAGTAGTACTTTGCATCAGTAATTAGTTTCTTTTTTTGTATTCTATTGTACTCCTTGGGTATGAACCTTGCAGCTTTATAGTTTGCAATATCGACAAACCATGGTGCTTCCTGAATGGCAAATAGATGCTCATCAGGGAATGTCTCAGAGATCTCAAGGAAGGGGAGGGACGTCCCTTCCACTGGCTCTATCCGGGACAGATGATCAGCTACTTGGTTCTCTGTCCCTTTTCTGTCTCTTATTTCTATATCAAACTCTTGCAGAAGCAATACCCATCTGATGAGCCTGGGTTTTGAATCCTGCTTTGTGAGTAGATACTTAAGAGCAGCATGGTCAGTGTACACAATCACCTTTGATCCTACTAAGTAGGATCTGAACTTGTCAATGGCGTAAACCACTGCAAGTAATTCCTTTTCTGTGGTTGTGTAATTTTTCTGGGCATCATTTAAAACGCGACTGGCATAATAAATGACATGCAGAAGCTTGTCATGCCTTTGTCCCAGTACTGCACCAATGGCATGATCACTAGCATCACACATTAACTCAAATGGCAATGTCCAGTCTGGTGCAGAAATGACTGGTGCTGTGACCAGCTTAGCTTTCAGCGTTTCAAACGCCTGTAGGCATGCTGTGTCAAACACAAATGGCGTGTCAGCAGCTAGCAGATTGCTTAGGGGTTTTGCGATTTTTGAAAAATCCTTTATAAACCTCCTATAGAATCCTGCATGCCCCAGAAAGCTTCTGATTGCCTTAACATTGGCAGGTGGTGGTAATTTTTCAATTACCTCTATTTTTGCTTGATCTACCTCTATTCCCTTGTTTGAGATTTTATGCCCAAGAACAATTCCTTCAGTCACCATGAAGTGACACTTTTTCCAGTTCAAAACTAGGTTGGTTTCTTGGCATCTTTTCAGAACAAGTTTCAGGTGATCAAGACAGGAGCTGAATGAGTCTCCATATACTGAGAAGTCATCCATGAAGACTTCCAGAAATTTTTCCACCATATCAGAGAAAATAGAGAGCATGCATCTCTGGAAGGTTGCAGGTGCATTGCATAGCCCAAAGGGCATCCTTCTATAAGCAAACACTCCGGATGGACATGTGAATGCTGTTTTCTCTTGATCCTGGGGATCTACTGCAATCTGGTTATAGCCTGAGTAGCCATCCAAAAAGCAGTAATAATCATGACCTGCTAGTCTCTCTAGCATCTGGTCTATGAATGGTAAAGGAAAATGATCCTTTCTGGTGGCTGTATTGAGCATTCTGTAGTCAATACACATGCGCCACCCTGTAACTGTTCTTGTAGGAACCAGTTCATTTTTTTCATTATGAATCACTGTCATGCCTCCCTTTTTTGGGACGACTTGAACAGGGCTCACCCAGGGGCTATCAGAAATGGGATAAATAATCCCAGCCTCTAGTAATTTGGTGACCTCTTTCTGCACCACTTCCTTCATGGCTGGATTTAGCCGCCTCTGTGGTTGAACCACTGGTTTGGCATTATCCTCCAATAGGATTTTGTGCATGCATCTAGCTGGGCTTATGCCCTTAAGATCACCTATGGACCACCCAAGAGCTGTCTTGTGTGTCCTTAACACTTGAATAAGTGCTTCCTCTTCCTGTGAATTTAAGGCAGAGCTTATGATCACTGGAAAAGTGTCACCTTCTCCTAGAAATGCATATTTCAAGGATGGTGGTAGTGGCTTGAGCTCTGGTTTAGGAGGTTTTTCCTCTTTCAGAAGAAAGTTCAGAGGCTCTTTCATGTCCCCTGAATCCTCCAAATCAGGCTGAACATCTTTAAAGATGTTTTCCAACTCTGATTCGAGACTCTCAGCCATGTTGATCTCTTCTACCAAAGAGTCAATAAGGTCAACTTTCATGCAGTATGTTGATGTGTCTGGATGCTGCATGGCTTTGACAGCGTTCAATTTGAACTCGTCATCGTTGACTCTCAGGGTTATTTCCCCCTGCTGGACGTCAATGAGGGATCGTCCAGTTGCTAGGAAGGGTCTTCCTAGAATGAGAGTAGCACTCTTGTGCTCCTCCATTTCCAGCACAACAAAGTCAGTGGGAAAGGCGAATGGCCCAACTCTGACAATCATGTCCTCAATCACGCCTGATGGGTATTTAGTGGAACCATCAGCAAGTTGGAGACATATCCGGGTTGGTTTAACTTCTTCAGTTAAGCCAAGCTTCCTGATAGTGGATGCAGGTATTAGGTTGATGCTTGCCCCAAGATCACATAAGGCTGTCTTGGTGCAATCACCTTCCAATATGCATGGTATCAGAAAACTCCCAGGGTCTTTAAGCTTTTCAGGAAAGCTTTTCAAAATGACTGCACTGCATTCTTCAGTGAGGAGAACTCTTTCTGTTTCTCTCCACTCCTTTTTATGACTCAAGATCTCTTTCATGAACTTGGCATAAGAAGGTATTTGCTCAAGTGCCTCTGCAAAAGGAATCTTTATTTCAAGAGTCCTTAGATAATCTGCAAAGCGAGCAAATTGCTTATCCTGCTCCTCTTTCCGGAGTTTTTGAGGATAAGGTATCTTGGCTTTATATTCCTCAACCTTAGTGGTTAAAGAAGCCTTTTTAGAGGGGTTGTTATCAGCACTTGTGTGTGTCTGATCCCTCACTGGCAATTGAATACCAGAGTCAGAAGCTGGAGTGACGTTAGATGCCAACTCACTGTCTGTTCCTGGCGCCTGAACGCCAGAAATGTGCCCCTGTTGGGCGTTCAGCGCTGGATTCTGCCCCATTTGGGCGTTCAACGCCAGATTCTTGCCCATTTCTGGCGTTGAACGCCAATCCTGCCTTGTTTCTGGCGCTGAACGCCAGTTTTGGGCATGGTCTGGGCGTTCAGCGCCAGCCTTCCACCCATTTTCTGGCGTTTTAGTGCCAGAATTATTTTTCCCTGGGCTCTTACTGTCCTCAGGGGAATCTTTGGTGGGTCGCTCATTTCTTGAATTTTTGATGCCTTGAGGTGGGGTATTTAATGTTTTCCCACTTCTTAATTGAACTGCTTGGCATTCTTCTGCTATTTGCTTTGATAGCTGCTACTTTGTTTGCTTAAACTGTTCGTCCATATGTATATTAGCTATCCTTGTCTCCTGTAACCTGTCTTTGAATTCAGCCAGCTGTTTTGTTAGAAAATCTAATTGCTGATTGAATTTAGCAGCTTGTTTTACAGTACTGAATTCAGCAGTTACTGTTTTAACCTCTTCATTCATGGAAGGGTTGCTGCTTAGATACAGATGCTGATTCCTGGCAACTGTATCAATGAGCTCTTGAGCTTCTTCAATTGTCTTTCTCATATGGATAGATCCACCAGCTGAGTAATCTAAAGACATCTGAGCTCCTTCTGCAAGCTCATAGTAGAAGATGTCTAACTGAACCCACTCTGAAAACATTTCAGAGGGGCATTTTCGTAGCATCTCTCTGTATCTCTCCGAGGCATCATAAAGAGATTCATTATCTCCTTGTTTAAAGCCTTGGATGTCCAGCCTTAGCTGTGTCATCCTTTTTGGAGGGAAATATTGATTCAGGAATTTTTCTGTCAGCTGTTTCCATGTTCTTATGCTGGCCTTAGGTTGGTTATTTAACCACCTCTTGGCTTGATCTTTTATAGCAAATGGAAACAGTAATAGTCTGTAGACATCCTGATCTATTTTCTTATCATGTACTGTGTCAGCAATTTGTAAAAATTGTGCCAGAAACTCTGTAGGTTCTTCCTGTGGAAGACCGAAATACTGGCAACTTTGCTGCACCATGATAATGAGCTGAGGATTCAACTCAAAGCTACTAACTCCAATGGAGGGTATGCATATGCTACTCCCATATGAAGCAGTAGAGGGGTTAGAATATGACCCCAGAGTCCTCCTGGACTGTTCATTTCCACTTATGTCCATGATGGATCTATGGATATAACTTGGACTGATTTATCTTTTTTATTTATTTTATTTTATAAGAAGTAAATACTTAAATAAAATAAAATAACTAAAAAGAATTTGAATTTTGAAAAATTTGTTTTTTTTTTTCGTAAAAAAATTAAAAATAATTAGTTAAAAAAAAAACAGAAATTTTTGAAAAAGAGGGGAGATATTTTCGAAAATTTTGAGAGAGAGAGAGTTAGTTAGGTAGTTTTGAAAAAGTTAAGAAACAAACAAAAAGTTGGTTAGTTAGTTGAAACAAATTTTGAAAAGATAGGAAGTTAGAAAAGATATTTTGAAAAGATATTTTTGAATTTAGTGAGGAGAGAGAAAAACAATAAGATAGTACAAGATTTAAAATTTTTAGATCTAATGCTCCTTATTTTTTGAAAATTTTGGAGGGAAAACACCAAGGAACACCAAACTTAAAAATTTTAAGATCAAGACACAAGAAAACTCAAGAACACTTTGAAGACTCACAAGAACACAAGAACATGAAGGAAGAACACCAAACTTAAAATTTTTAGAAAACCAAACCAAAATTTTCGAAAATCAAAGGGGAATCAACAAGAAAACACCAAACTTAAAGTTTGGCACAGGATTTAATAGAAAAATTATTTTTGAAAAAGAAGATTTTTTTAAAAAGAGTATAAAAGATTCTAACCCAATCAAATTAATGTTCTAGCCAAATGAGTTATGGGACCTTATTAATAGAAAAATTATTTTTGAAAAAGGTTTTTTTTTAAAAAGAGTATAAAAGATTCTAACCCAATCAAATTAATGTTCTAGCCAAATGAGTTATGGGACCTTATTAATAGAAAAATTATTTTTGAAAAAGGTTTTTTTTTTTTTAAAAATATGATAGCCAATTACCATGAACATAAACACCACGTTCTAATTAACTGAGCTATAAATTTAAAGTGTTTTAACAAAGGATAAATAATAAAAGACTCTAAACCAAAAAAGAGAAGATTTTTCCTAATCTAAGCAACAAAATAATCCGTCAGTTGTTCAAACACGAACAATCCCCGGCAACGGCGCCAAAAACTTGGTGCACGAATTGTGAATCACACTTTTCACAACGCGTACCACTAACCAGCAAGTGCACTGGGTCGTCCAAGTAATACCTTACGTGAGTAAGGGTCGAATCCCACAGAGATTGTTGGTTTGAAGCAATCAATGGTTATCTTGTAAATCTTAGTCAGGAAGTCAATTATGTTTATCAGTTGAATTATGAATAACCAGTAGAGCATAAATGAAAAGTTACTTGTTGTGTAGTAATGGAGAATATGTTGGAGTTTTGGAGATGCTTTGTCTTCTGAATCTCTGCTTTCCTTTGTCTTCTGATTCACGCACGCACGTCCTCCTATGGCAAGCTGTGTATTGGTGGATCACCGTTGTCAATGGCTACCTTCCATCCTTCCAGTGAAAACTACGCTCACGCGCTCTGTCACAGCACGGCTAATCACCGGTTGGTTCTCGATCCGGTTGGAATAGGATTTACTATCCTTTTGCATCTGTCACTAACGCCCAGCCTTCAGGAGTTTGAAGCTCGTCACAGTCATTCAATCCTTGAATCCTACTCGGAATACCACAGACAAGGTTTAGACTTTCCGGATTCTCATGAATGCTGCCATCAGTTCTAGCTTATACCACGGAGATTCTGATTAAAGAATCTAAGAGATACTCATTCAATCGGATATAGAACGGAGGTGGTTGTCAGGCACACGTTCATGGTTTGAGGAAGGTGATGAGTGTCACGGATCATTACCTTCATCACAGTTAAGCACGAATGAACATCTTAGATAGGAACAAGCGTGTTTGAATGGAAAACAGAAATACTTGCATTAATTCATTGAGACACAGCAGAGCTTCTCACCCCCAACAATGGGGTTTAGAGACTCATGCCGTCAGAGAATACAAAGTTTAGATCTGAAAATGTCATGAGATACAAAATAAGTCTCTAAAAGTTGTTTAAATACTAAACTAGTAGCCTAGGGTTACAAAATATGAGTGGACTATGATGGATGATGCAGAGATCCACTTCTGGGGCCCACTTGGTGTGCTGGGGCCCACTTGGTGTGTGCTGGGGCTGAGACTTTAAGCAATCCACGTGCAGAGGCCATTTGTGGAGTTGAACGCCAGTTTTTGTGCCAGTTTGGGCGTTCAACTCCAGTTTTTGATCCTTTTCTGGCGCTGGACGCCAGAATTGGGCAGAGAACTGGCGTTGAACGCCAGTTTACGTCATCTATCCTTGTGCAAAGTATGGACTATTATATATTGCTGGAAAGCCCTGGATGTATACTTTTCAACGCAATTGGAAGCATGCCATTTCGAGTTCTGTAGCTCCAGAAAATCCACTTTGAGTGCAGGGAGGTCAGAATCCAACAGCATCAGCAGTCCTTTTTCAGCCTGAATCAGATTTTTGCTCAGCTCCTTCAATTTCAGCCAGAAAAATACCTGAAATTACAGAAAAACACACAACTCATAGTAAAGTCCAGAAATATGAATTTTTCCTAAAAACTACTAGAAATAGACTAAAAACTAACTAAAACATACTCAAAACTATATGAAATTATCCCCAAAAAGCGTATAAAATATCCGCTCATCAATCCATATACAAAATTAACCTATCTACTCAAAAAATTAAACTAATCCTAAGCTAACTGAGACAAGCAAACATGCAAGAAATCTAAACAATAAATAAAGAGAGAAGGGTAGGAAAGATGTTACCATGGTGGGGTGTCTCCCACCTAGCACTTTAGTTTATAGTTCTTAAGTTGGACTTGTTGAGGAGACTCTTGCTAGGGAGGCTTGTGTTTCCGCTCCTCCTTGTACCTCCATCCATGCTTGGTCTTTGAAGCTCCTCCGCGATCCCATGTCCTAGTTTTCCGTTCTCCTTCTTGTGGATTTTCATGCTTCAAGCCGGATGGATAAGCTTCTAATTGACCTTTGAAGTAACCCAACATTCTCCGTAATCCACTCAATTGTGCTTCATACCATGCTTGAGTTCCAACTCTTGTATTGATCTTCTTGAAGAGCTTTGGACTTGCTTGGCAACCAACACTCCTTCCTCCACCATGTACCAACCCAAGAAGGACCTTGAGTTGGTAGTTCGTTTCCAAAATAGCATATTGATGGGCCAATGAAGCTCAAAGATAAAAGTGCCACCCACTCAATATGTTCTTGGTTGATAACTCCTACTTCCTCACCAACATTTTCCTCCTCTTCCCCATCACTCACATTATAACAAGGAGGTTGTGAGAAGTCTACCTCCATGTCTTTCTCAAGCTCATTGGGAAGATGCTCATTAGGGTCATTAAGGGGATTGATCAAGGAGGACAAAAAATCATTGATGATGGAATCCTCATCTTGATCAACCTCCCTCAATTCTCCCCTTCTCTCCTCTGGTTCACATACTTCACTTTTTTCCTCTTGTTGCACATCAAGCTCTAACCCTTCTTCTTCCCCTTGTGGCTCTATGCTCTCCTCTTCACTACAATCTTTAGTTGATCTTTCACATTCCTCAAGAGGAATGCCTTGATCGGATGAGCGTAGTAGGAGCAAGTGGTTCACCGCCTCGGCTATGGTAGCCATAAATTGCCCTTGTGTCCTGTGGAATCCTTGTTGCTCTTGTAGAAAAGCTTGAAGGTCTTGTGGTTCTTTGGGCCAATGGTGGATGATGGTATTGTGGTGGTGTTTGAAAATATGGTGATTGAGGGTTGTGTTGAGGGTAGGGGTCATAGGCATATGGTGGTGGAGGTGTATAGTCATAGTGGAATCCACCATATCCTAGGTTTGGGTATGCATATTGGGGAGGGTATGGCTCATTGTAGTATATAGGAGGTTGCTCCTTCTAAAATTTATGTGCCAATCCCATGATGCAATCCAAAATTGAAGTTATCAAACCCTACAAAATGATCACAACCAAACTCCAAACCAAGAGGGTGATAACTCATAGAGAAAATTAAAAATAAAAGCTAAAGGCATCAATTAACAAAAGAAGCAAAATCCTAATTACCAACAAAAACAAACAAACAACCAAAAAGTATCTATTCACACTATTCACATATTAACAACAATCAAAATATAGCACTCATGACGCTAGTGTTGGTTGTCTTGATTGATTCTAGATCAACATTAATTCTCACATCAAGTTTTTGGCGCCGTTGACGGGGATTGCAATGGTGTTACATTGTTGGTTATTGTTAACATGTGAATATGTGAATAGTTTGTTTTTGATTGATTGCTTGTTTTTGCTTGTAAATATATCTCTTAGTTGTTAGCTTGCTTAATAAATTTTTCGTTTTAAAATGCATATGTAAATAGTTAGTAATTTTGTTTCATATTGCATGTTTAAAATTTTTAATTAGTTTTTGGATTGTTGAAATAGTTTTGGGTAGATTTTTGTTTGTACATATTACAAGTGCTTTAAATAGTCCATGATTTTGATTTGGAAAATAAAATCTTGGATTAATTTTAAAGTTAATGTAAATAATTACATATTTTTATTAAGAATAAATGATCATTTGTATCCATAAAAGATGAAAACACTGACATATGTACTCATAATAGATGGAAACTAAACTTGTACCCATGCAAGATGCCCTCCGTATGACAAAAGTACCTTGTTTTTGGAGAGTTGCAGTGCCAGTGTGCCACTTAGGGTACTTTTGTCACACGGAGGACATCTTACGTGGGTACAAGTTTAGTTTCGATTTAGTGTGGGTACATATGTCAGCATTTTCATCTTTCATGAGTACAAATGGTCATTTATTTTTTTTATTAATTTCTAGTTTATATGTATATTAGAATGTTGAGTTAAATCCTGTTTAAAAAAAAAATCATTCTGTGCGTACACACACTCTCATACAGACTCTCTGCTCACAGTTAGTGGTGGCAACACTACCCAAATTCGTAATTTGCGGGTATCCACCTCGTCTCTACCCGCACGGGGCAAGTAATTACCCGCCCCCGTACCGGGATGGATTTTAACGAGACGGGTTCTTGGACGGGACAGGACGGGGTCGGGTTAAACCCGCCTCTACCCGCCCCAGTATATATAATATATATATAAATATATTTTTTTTAATATATAATATATGTAACATATATAAAGTAATTAGTAAAATGATTAATAATATTATATCATATATAAATTTTTACTTTAATTTATGTTATGTATATAAATAATGGTTATATAATTTTTAAAATTTTATTTTATTTGTTGGATTTAATAATTATAGGAACAGGTAGGAACAAGACGGATACCCGCAAAAACGGGTTAGGATTTAACATTTTACTATCCACGAGTAAAACGGGACGGATTTAATGCAGATTTTTTGTCGGGCGGGGTCGGATAGAGTAAAAATCCGCCCCTACCCTTTGCCATCAATAAGCTTCACCCAACGTCCATCATTAGCATCGATCACTGTCTCGAACCACCGCACCAGCAGTCGCCGCACCCCTTCCCCTCTCCTCTGATTATCTCCACCCCTATCCGAACCCTAGCTTTGCCACCACCACCCTTTTCTTCGTCTCCTTCTCGCGCAGCAGCCGACCACCTTCGCGGGCCACCTTCACCGAACCCTAGCTCTCTTGCCGCCTCCAGCATCTCCGTCACCAACAGTCCCTGAATCCACGTCGCGGACCACCGTCGTCTCCTCCATCCGCTCTGCAACCGCAGCTTTCTCCTTCTCTCTTTCTTCTTCTTCCCCTCGCCTCACCTCCGCGATTCCACCATCGCCGCACCCTCCTCGCCGAACCAGAGGCCGAGCTACCGCGACCCCCCTTCACGCCTGTAGCAGCGCCTGCCATCGTACAACCATCGCCCCACACAAGCCTCTCCCCCCTGTTTCTCTTCACTGCCTGGGACACTCAGAACAGGGCAAGCCCCTGTTTCCATTGAGCTGCGTCCTGACCGCTGCCGCTTCTGCCTGCCCCACTGTTGAAGCCGCCACCTCTGGGCCGGCATCCCTCTGCTTCCGAACCCCCCTGTTGCTCCATCCCTCCACCTCTGCTGCTGCACAACCCCTGCTTCCCCTGTTTTTGCGTTTTTCTTTTCTGTTCTTCAAACAGGTTTTAGTTTAACTTCTCTTTGTTTTCTTATCTGATTTACTTAGTTAGATTCTGATTTCTGTTTTGTGGATTCTAGGTTGTTAGGATAGGTTAGTTTAGTTTATTGGATTTTGATTTTAGCTGCAAGTGTTGGAAAAATTCTGTTTGCTGATGAATATTGCTGTTCGGGTTGCTCATTTATGATGTGAAATCTGATTCTGATTTGATTTTTCTGATTGAATTGATGGTTAAATTGCTGTTGAGTTCATTTGGTTAGTTGTTTGACTGATTTTCTGTTGAACTTCTGAGATATTGCTGCTGGGAGTGTTGAATTACTGTTGCTGGAATTATTTGGAAATCGTTAACTATATTTATGAATTACTGTTTGGGGCTGAATTGCTGGAAATTTGCTGTTGAGTTTGGTTGAAAATTTTCTTGATTGTGTAGAGATTCGCTGATTTACTGCCAGTTTTGATGACTTTTGAGGCTGAAATTGACGGGATAATGTGTGATTGTTGCATGTTTAATTGTCTGGAATTGTTTTGATCATTTGGATACTTGTTACTTCATTGCGTTAAAGTTGTTTTTGCTAAAACTTTGCTGCTGTTAGGTTGCTTTGGAGTAGAATTAGTATAAGTTCATAGATAATTAATCGTGCTATTATGCTTCTTAAGTTTGAATTTCATTTGGTTTGAACTGGCTTGACTGAATTGCTGCTGAAGTCTTCTTCCAATTTTGCACTTGACTGTTTGAATTCAGATTGCCTGCTTGTTGAATGGTTCATTCTTTTGGTGCTGTATTTTGGTTCTTGCTGTATTTTGGCTCACTTTCTGATTTCCTTTGAAAACATACATGAATTTTGTGAATTTAATGGTTAAAGCATTCATATGAAATTTGATTTGATTGTTTGAGTTTGGGGAAATAGGCCAATTTACTGCTGAAATGCTGCCGGATTTTTCCTAAACCTGTTTCGTTAAATGATATTATTTTACTTGGGTGCAACAAGATTCTATTTGACGAATTTCTGTGTCAAAAAGAATCTTGTTTGCTAAATGGTTTTGGAAATTTCCTCAAGAGCTTCCTTACAAGTTTTGATCAATTCTTTAACTTCTTTGCTTGTTTTAAATTGTGTATTGAGCATTGAATATGCCTTAATTGAGTTTCAAACTGACCATAAACTTGAAATTCTTTTGAAAATTGGAGCCTCATTTGCATAAACTCACAAGTTTGAAGGTTTTTAATCTATGTGGCTGATTTGATTCATTCTATTCATGCCTAACTTACATTAAGTCACATAGATCATGAGGTTTTCAACTCTTGTTTCAACTTGTGACTTTCATGCCTCATTGGAATTTGGTGTTTGAATTTTCCTTGTTTACCTTGTTCATCAAGGTTTTAACTTTGCCAACACCAAATTGCTTAAAATTATGCCAATTTACTTGTGATTGATATTTACTTGATTATGTGCTATACACATACATGTGCATCACTTGTTTTGGCATCTTGAACTTTTGAAAAGTGAATAGAAACTTACTTGTTTTGACATTTTTGAAAATTTTTGGGAATTAAGGAACTTGTGACTATGCACCTAACTTTTGATTTTTCTTCTATTTCTTTTACTAACTTTTCCCTTCTTTTTACATAACTTTTGACCTTTGTTTTCTTTTTCAACTAACTTGTGATAGCGTATCGATGGCAATGGCGCACAGTGGCGGTGCATCGAGCTCAGGGGTGAAACAGCAGGTGGAATTGGAGAAAGAAAGCGAGCTCCGGATTGAGGTTGGAAACGATGCTCCTCTTTGCCTTCGCCTTCTCAATGGAAATGCCGAGATTTTCGGCACTGAGCTTGCACCCGAAATTTGGCTCAACTTCCCTCCCCGACTCAAATTCGCTGTATGCAAATTCATATTCTGCTATTCTTCCATATTCATCGTTGTTATTGTTATTGTTATTGCTCTTACTTGTCTTTGACTTTTCATTTAGGTTTTTACTTGGTATGGTGCTACCATTGAAATGGAAGGTACTACTGAAACTGATTATACTGCTGATGAGGTAAAGTGATAAACCTGCTTTACTACTATAATCTTTGATTTGGTTGAATTGTTTAGGGAAAATGTCATTCTTTGAGTTTGATTGTATGATTGTAGACACCAATGGTTAGCTATGTTAATGTGCATGCAATATTAGAAGCCAGAAGAACTCGTGCTAAAGCTTCATCCTCTGGTGATTCTGAATCTTCTCAGGTGTGACTTTGTCATCCATTTTCATGCTAAAGGTTTTATTTTTATGTATAAATCATGCTGAACGAATTCTAAAGAGTCATCAAAAAGCTTTGTTTGTTTGTTAGTGTATGTGAGTGTGAATTGCATTAACTGGTTTGGTTGTCCAGGGGCCTAGAGTGATTGTTGTAGGACCTACTGACTCCGGAAAGAGTACCTTGTCGAGGATGCTTCTTAGCTGGGCGGCTAAGCAGGGTTCAAAGCCTACCTTCGTTGACTTGGATATTGGACAGGGATCTATAACGATTCCTGGATGCCTTGCTGCTACTCCAATTGAAATGCCCATTGACCCTGTTGAAGGAATTACTCTTGAGATGCCTCTTGTTTACTTTTTTGGCCATACAACTCCAAGGTAATTTCTGCTGTACTTTTATATCCTCTGTTTAATTGAACATTTAAGAGAATGGAAGTTGTTGATACACATGAAGGACATGAGAATCCAATTGCAATTCACGCTATTTGGTTTTGACAGTAACAATGTAGAATTGTATAAAGTGCTAGTCAAGGAACTTGGGGGGATGCTAGAGAGACAATTTGCTGGAAATGCCGAATCTCGTGCTTCGGGCATGGTGATAAATACCATGGGGTGGATAGAGGGAGTAGGCTATGATGTAATTAACCTTCGAACTTGATGTTATTGTTAAATTGGATGCCTTTCAAATATAGAATACACTTCTAGTTCTGATTAAAAAGATCTAAATTGTAATTGTCTCTCTTTCTCATTTGTTTTTGGGTTTTTCTTGCAGTTGCTATTGCATGCAATTCGTACACTTAAGGCCAATGTTGTCTTAGTTTTGGGTCAGGTAGAAACCTACCTTATCTTTATCCAATAGGCATCATAGTGCCTTCTGAATAAGCTGTGCGGTGATAGCCAGTTCTTTTGATGATTGTCCCCAAAATAATAATTGATTCTCAAATATTGTACCTGCTTATACACAGGAGATGGGTGTGGGTTCACACATTTACATTTCTTTCACTAATAGATTTCTTCTGGGATGGATTGGTGTCTCATTCAGGCTTTTCATTTGATTTCATATAGGAAAAACTGTACAGCATGCTCAGAGATGTCCTGAAGGGAGAGCCCAAAGTTGATGTTGTGAAACTTCAAAGATCTGGTGGAGTTGTATCCAGGAATGTGAAGGTCCGCCAGAAGGCCAGAAGTTTTAGGATAAGAGTATGATACTTCTGCTTGCATTAAACATATGTTGCTCTTTTCCTTTTATAATTTTTTCTGTTTGAGAGCATTTCAGTTTAAACTATTTGAATATTGTCTGTTCTTTGTTGGCACCTATTATGCTGAACTAATTAATATTTAGTTGTTAGTGTAAGGGGGTATTGTTATTCTTGTAGCCCAAATCCATCCTTTACTGCAAATATAGCCAAACATCAATGAGAGGATCGAATTTATTGGCTATTTTTGTGCTGAGAATAAATTGGACAAAGGATGTTCAAAATTGAGTAACAAAAACTGGTTTCATAGTGATACTAAATAATGGCTTGTGCATTCCTGTATAACTTATGCAAGTGAAACAATACTTTGAGTGATTGGGGAATTAGGGACTGCATGCTCTCAAAACTGCTGAATTAGGGACTTGGGGTAATTAGTGAATCATCCTGGAACAACTCTTTTGGGAATTCTAATGTATATTGTTGCCTATCTGATTTTGATGCAGGAGTACTTCTATGGCCTTCTTAATGATCTCTCTCCACATTCTAATATTGCTAATTTTAGTGACTTGTGCGTCTATCGGATTGGTGGTGGGCCACAGGCTCCTCGCTCAGCCTTACCAATCGGAGCAGAACCTGTTGCTGACCCAACAAGAGTTGTTCCTGTGAATATAAACCGTGATTTGCTCCACATGGTCCTTGCAGTCTCATTTGCCAAGGAACCCGAAGAGATCATTTCAAGGTAAACAAAAATATATTTTGGATGGTTAGGTTTTGATAAGTAATCATTGGTGTCTTAGTAACCTTTTATAATCTTTTTAAGAACCCAATAATCGTGGTTGTTGATCCAATTGTGGTGTCACAGTAGCAGACTTTTTTAACCATTTTCTCTTTGGTGCAGCAACGTTGCTGGCTTTATCTACGTAACAGATGTTGACATTCAGAGGTTTGTATCTTTAGATTTTCTTTATCCATTTCACCGCATTACACTTGTTATGAAGAATGTCTGTATTTCTAACATGATATGTACATTGCAGAAAGAAGATAACTTACCTTGCACCATCCGCTGGAGATCTTCCAAGCAAGTTTTTGATACTGGGATCCTTGACATGGCTTGAGACATGACCTAATTAACAGTTTTGTTATAGGAAAATATGTAGTGCTGTTGATATTTTTTTTTTGATATCTTGATCCGTGAAATTATTAGATGTAATCTACGACTATTTTGGGGAGTGCTTAGGAACAAACTTTGTCTTGAGATTATTAGATGTAATTTACGATTATTTTGGGGAGTGCTTAGGAACAAACTTTGTCTTGAGATTATTTTGATTTATCAAAGCGATGGTGGATTGAAGTGGTTAAGAAAATCATTGACCATTGCATTAATGGTGAAAAAGAAGCATGCAAATTAGGGAAGTTCTGTGGTGTGGATTGGGAAAAATATCTACACATATAGATAGTGAGGTGTGTACATTAACCAATAACGCGTGGCTTCCTTCTTCTGACTTGCATGGAGAATTACAAACACAAAAGGCTACCATTGCAGAACACAAAAGGCTGCCATTGCAGGTTGATGCAGACGTTGTCGTACTTGGCGCAAGTTTAGTTTAAAAAAATTATTATTAATGTGAGTAATTATAATGTTTGGAAATTAGGCTGAAACTTTTTGAACTTGCTTAGGGTAAATGGGCTTCTTGTTTTGTACAAAATGACATTATACAATTTCTATTAAATTTTTTTTTATCATTTATGTTCTAATATAAAAACTGTTTGAATTTTACATTCTTAAATGGATTAAGAAAACAAAAAACCAAAAAAAAAAAGAGAATGATGTATATTAATAATAATAATATAAAATATATATTTATTATTGCTATAGTCAAATTATTAATACATAAAACTTATTATGTTTACAATACGATGATAATAATTATGTTTACAAATAGTAAAAATTTATTATCTAATACTTTTAATTATAAGTATAATATTTAAGAAAAAAATTAAATTTTTTTATAAAGAAATAATTATATCTTTAATTATTTTATTATCTAATTTCATTATCGTTATATAAATAATTTTTTTTATTTTAGTAATTTTAATTAACATGAATAAGTAAATAAGAATACAAATAAAAATAAAAAAATGAATATTATGAAAACAAATAAAAATAAAAAGTCATGGAAATAAGTTAAAATAAAAATGTAAAGATTATGAAAATAAATTAACATAAAAATAAATAGTTAATGAAAATTATTAATATAAGGATTATGAAAAATAAGTGAAAAAATAATTAAGGATATATTTATCTTTTTATAAAAAGATTTAATTCTCCTTCTTATAAATATTAATGAAAAGATTTGGTCTTCTTTAATAAGTTTGTTATTAAATCTTTTTAACGGTTCTTTAGTCAAAATTTTTATTTTTTTTATCTTTAATTTTTTAACGGTTGTTATTTTTTTTATCTCTAATTTTTTAACGATTGTTATCTATAAAATAATTAAAATATAATTATCTCTTTATAAAAAGATTTAATTTTTTTCTTAAATATTATACTTATAATTAAAAGTATTAGATAATAAATTTTTACTAATTGTAAACATAATTATTATCATCATATTGTAAACATAATAAGTTTTATGTATTAATAATTTGATTATAACAATAATAAATATATATTTTATATTATTATTATTAAGATACATCATTCTCTTTTTTTTTTGGTTTTTTTGTAAAAGCTCAAAACAATGTCCCGCACGTTCTTGTTTTCTTAATCAATTTAAGAATGTAAAATTCAAACAGTTTTCATATTAACATAAATGATAAAAAGAAATTTAAAGGAGATTGTATAATTTCATTTTGTACAAAATAAGAAGCCCATTTACCCTCAGCAAGTCCAAAAAGTTTCAGCCCAATTTCCAAACATTATAATCACTCACATTAATAATAATTTTCTTAAACTAAACTTGCGCCAAGTACAACAACGTCTGCATCAACCTGCAGTGGCAGTCTTTTGTGTTTGCAGTTCTTCATGCAGGTCAGAAGAAGGAAGCCACGCGTTATTATCTGATGTACACACCTCACTATCTACATGTATGGATGTTTCTCCCAATCCACACCACAGAACTTTCCTGCAAATTAAACTCATTTCAAAAGGATTTCACTTTTTCAAGGACTAATTAGTTAGAAGTCAAAATTTTTGACGATCTAATTGTCATTTTACTTAAAGAAGAATAATTAAAAGTAATACACAAAATGAATAATAATATTTTCTATATTTCCAAACATGGTATTCTGTTTAGTCTTTCTCAATGTTTGAATTATAGGGGTGACAATTGTTTAGTCTTTCTCAATGTTTGAATTATAGGGGTGACAATAGATAGGGTAGAGTAGAGTTTTGACTCAATCTTAACTTTATTTATGGGTTGAGAATATACTAACTTTAACTTTATCTGTTTTCAATTTACGGGTATCTAATCCCATCAGTAGGTTAGACAATACAATTATTCCATAAATAACATAATTGTTAAATATTCAATTCTACATAAAAGTCTTTACTTAAATTAATAACACACAAAAATAAAACTATCGTAAGTTTATGAACATTCCATTTGTTGCAACAATACCATCACTATTCACTAATAAGGTTTTTCCATCTAAAAATAAAAAATAATAAATTTATTAATCAATCTATATATAAATTTAGCATTAACATAAACAAATGAAAAAAGTTAAACCATAAATAATCTCTTTGACGATATGTTGCATGCAACCAATTTTGATTACACATAAAAACTTTCACGATATCTTCACGAAGACTACCACGATGAGGAGCAATTATCCGACCACTTGTACTAAAAGAAGACTCAGAAGCAACTGTAGACAAAGGGATGACAACTATATTTCATGCAATTCTTTAAAGGATTGAAAACCTAGTTCCATTCACTTTCCACCAAGCTAAAATATCAAAGTCGGCACTTAAAGGTGAACATCTTTTTCTATATAATGATCAAATTCAGTCTTCACAAATGAACCATTTTTTCTCCTCTTTTGTCTAATATACAACTGATACTCTTACATCCTTGTAATAACCAAAGACGATAAATATATTGAATGATACTTTGAAAAAAAGAATACATACTCTATATATATAAATGACCTATGGGCCTCATGGGACTTTAAATACAAATAAACGAACACAAAACAAATTGCATATCCATCAATTATTGAAACAAAAAAAAGGACAAAGTATCAAGGATGATTATAATATTTCAACCGCTACTAATCTTCATTCTCCTTGCCCAATTTAGCAGCAACTATTTGGACACTCTTCTCAACTTGGTTTGTTGGAGAAGATTCGTCAACAGTCTTCCTTGAATTTGTTGAGAAGTTTGCAACTTCAAAAAATACATTTAGCAATTTGCGTGTCCACCCACCCAATATCAAAGACCTCTGAGGCGTGACAAATGAATAATCTCCATTCAAAGTAATTATCTCACATGACTGCGTGCTTGTCTCCTGTAAAAAGGAAAAATCTCTTAATAATATGGGTTAGTGCAAACTCATTTATTGATGTGATAGACTAATACTCAAGTAGTTGAATCCCTAATATATACCTTAGTATTGTCAATTGAGTTTGTCTAGAAGCTAGGAAGCTCAAAGTTTTCAATAATCAAGTTTTTCTGTTAATGGTGTTTGAAAAAAATAAAATGCAAAATGAATTACTTAAAAAAAAATACATAAATGATAATAGTCAAGAAGCAGAGTCATACATCATAAATCTTATGTTTAGAAGCAAAGGCAGAAAGTAACTTTTTCTCCTCAGTTAACTTCAACACAACAATCTTGCATGATTGGAATGCATTCATATCCTCCAGCCTAATAGATACTTTGAATAAGAACTTCTTTCCTTTGAAAGAGTTTACCTCGGGTGGCATCATCTTTTCTGCAACCCTTCACAATAATCCAAGAAAACATTACCATATGTATTAAAGGTCCTATTTATGATATCATTCTATAATTAAAAATATATCCTAGATAACTATGCAGCTCTAAGATTAAATGTAGATGTGCCAAGGAACCTAGTGCATTCCTTGTCATATACTACGAAAAAAGCAGTGTCCGTGTCATTGGATACACGAAGATGTACACAAAATCTATGAGATAGCAGAAATAGATTAATAGATTAATCATCCTAATCAACCACACTAAATGAATATGGGTATTAGGATAAATTTCACAAGACATGCAGTAGTGTGAATTTTCATCTTCCTTCAATGAGTGCATACACATTTTGCAACCCTTACACCACCATTTATTGCCATTTTCAACATATATCACAATACCAATTGTAGCATAGAATCCATTTTGTATTTGGAAAAGTTTATTAAAAATAAATGAATAACATGAAAACATAAATTCCTCATGAAATCTCCCTTCCTTAAGATCACAAATTGATTTGTACAAGTTTTGGTGAAGCGAGTCATCCTCGATGTTATAAAATGAAACAACAATTTGAGATGAAGTGATGTCATGATAGCCATTTGAATTATAAGTGTTGCTAACCTCGGCCTAAATTCCTTAACCTCTTCAAAATCTGGATTAATGTATAAAATTGAATTATAATTAGTGTTAGAATACCCATTGTACCTGGTGAAGAAAAAAACCTTAAAAACTAATAAAGATAAACTGGTATATGAACTAAAAAGATGTTGGTACTGTTGTAAAATAAATTAAAGGTATACTAAATATAAGATGTGTAAATAGAAGACTCTAATATTAATATAATTAGCTCAATAGAAATTATTCATATATTTATAATTAGTAACAAAAGAAAGAGAGAGAGAGAGAGAAACTATTCATAGAGAATAAAGAGAGAGAAAGATGTTTTTAGTAATATAAAGGAAGAGAGAGGATTTTATTATTACTGTGTATATTCCCTTTGTCTTAGTACATGTATTTATAGGCACATAAAGTTTACGTTTCAAACTTCTTCATTCTAAGAATTTATTTCCTTCTGCATAGAGAAAATGTGCTTCTCATAAATAGACATCCATCATCCTTATCTATCCATGTCACAACACTCCCTCTTGGATGACCATTTAGGATTATTGCCTCGTTAAAACCTTACTAAAGAAAAACCCAGTGGGAAAAAACCTTAGTGAAGGAAAAAGAGTACAATATCCTTTAGTGATGGGGACTGCCTCATTAAAAACCTTGTCAAGAAAAACCCAATGGGAAAAAAACCTGACCAAGAGAAAAAGAGTACAGTCTCCCCCTCTTGTCGACATCATTTGATGTCTCAAAATCGGCGCATCCCAATCTCATATACCAATCTTTCAAAGGAGGATTTTGGGAGTGACTTTGTTAATAAATCTGCCAGATTGTCACTTGAACAGATCTGTTGGACATCAATTGTCCCTTGATTTTGAAGATCATGAGTGAAGAAGAATTTGGGAGAAATATGCTTTGTTCTATCACATTTGATGTATCCACCTTTAAGTTGAGCAATGGATGCTGTATTATCTTCAAACAAGACAGTTAGAGCTATCTTATGATCAATCAGTCCACATGATGACAGAATATATTGGATCAAACTCCGGAGCCAAAAACACTCGCGACTTGCTTCATGAATCGATAGTATTTCGGCATAATTAGAAGATGTTGCAGCAATCGTCTGTTTCGTGGACCTCCAAGATATAGCCGTTCCACCATATGTGAACAGGTATCCTGTTTGAGATCTCCCTTTATGTGGATCAGACAAGTATCCAGCATCTGCATAGCCAACTAATTGTGACTTAGATCCATAGGGATAAAACAATCCCATATCAACCGTTCCATGAAGATATCGAAAAATTTGTTTGATTCCACTCCAATGTCTTCTGGTTGGAAATGAACTATATCTTGCTAGTAAATTCACCGCGAATGATATGTCAGGTCGCGTATTATTAGCAAGATACATTAGCGCTCCAATGGCACTAAGATATGGTACTTCAGGACCAAGGATATCTTCATTCTCTTCTTTAGGACGGAATTGATCCTTTTCCACATCCAAAGATCTTACGATCATTGGAGTACTTAATGGATGTGACTTATCCATATAAAATATTTTCAAAATCTTCTCTGTGTATGTTGTTTGATGAATAAAGATCCCATTTTTTATATGCTCGATCTGCAGGTCGAGTCAAAATTTAGTCCTTCCAAGATCTTTCATTTCAAACTCTTCTTTTAGAGTTTTTATAATTGTTGGAATCTCTTCAGGAGTCCCAATGATATTTAAATCATCAACATACACAGCAATTATAATAAATCCAAATGCAGTTTTCTTTATGAAAACACACGGACATATATCATCATTCTTGAATCCGTTTTTGGCCAAATATTCAGTAAGACGATTATACCACATTCGTCCAGATTGCTTTAGACCATATAAAGGTCTTTGCAATTTGACAGAGTATAACCCTTGCAAATATTCATTGGATGGTTTAGATATCTTTAGTCCTTCAGGGACTTTCATATAGATATCCCGATCTAATGAGCCGTATAAATAGGTTGTTACCACATCCATTAAATGCATATGCAGTTTATGATATGCAGATAAACTGACCAAATAACACAATGTTATCGCATCCACTACAGGGGAATACATTTCTTCATAATCTATACCGGGCCTTTGTAAAAAATCTTGTGCCACAAGTTGGGCTTTATAGTGCACAACTTCATTTTTCATATTTCGTTTTCTCACAAATACCCACCTGTATCCAACAGGCTTTACATCTTCTGGTGTATGGACTATAGGTCCAAAGACTTCACATTTTGCAAGTGAGTCTAACTCAGCCTTCATGGCTTCTTTCCATTTTGGCCAATCATTCCTTTGTCGACATTCTTCGACTGATCTTGACTCAAGATCCTTACATTCATGCATGATATTCAATGCCACATTATATGCAAATATTTCATTGACAATTGTCTTATTTCGGTCCCATTTCTCTCCTGTAAAGACATAATTTATCGAGATCTTGTCATTTTCACAATTTTCAGGTACCTGAACGTCTTCTGGCGTTAACATTATATCAGAATTTTGGACAACTGCAGGTGTCTCTACTATGTCTTTTTCAACAGAAATCGTATTTACCTCTTTTCTTTTTCAAGGATTTTTTTCTTTAGAACCGACAGGCCTGCCACGTTTCTGGCGTGAATTTGCTTCAGTGGCTACTTGTCCTACTGGGACATCAATTCGAATTGGGGCATTTTCCGCCCTGCCACGCTTCTGGCGTGAATTTGCTTCAGTGGCTACTTGTCCTACTGGGACATCAATTCGAATTGGGGCATTTTCCGCTGGTATATAAGATTCGATTATCCTCTTTGTATCGGAAAATGCATCAGGTAATTCATTTGCTATTCTTTGCAAATGTATAATCTTGTGAACTTCTAGTTCACATTGCCTTGATCGAGGATCTAAATGCATCAACGATGATGCATTCCAATTAAGTTCCTTTTCATGAAGCTTATTCTCTCCCCCTAATGTTGGAAATTTTGATTCATCAAAATGACAATCCGCAAACCGGGTTTTAAATATATCTCCAGTTTGTATCTCAAAATACCTCACTATAGAGGGAGAATCATATCCAATATATATCCCCAATTTTTTTTGGGTCCCATTTTGGTGCGATTAGGTGGTGCAATGGGAACATATATCGCACACCCAAATATTCTTAAATGGGAAACATTTGGCTGCTGGCCAAATGCTAATTGCATAGGAGAGAACTGATGGTAACTCGTTGGCCTCAAACGAATAAGTGCTGCGGCATGTAAAATAGCATGCCCCAAACTGAGGTTGGGAGATTTGTTCTCATAAGTAAGGGTCTAGCAATTAATTAGAGGCGTTTAATAAGTGATTCTGCTAACCCATTTTGTGTGTGAACATAAGCTACTGGATGTTCAACACTTATTTCATTAGCCATACAATAAGCATCAAAAGCTTGGGAAGTAAATTCACCAGCATTATCAAGACGAATTGCTTTGATTGGATTTTTTGAAAATTGTGCTTTTAATCGAATAATTTGAGTCAGTAATCTCGCAAACTCCAGGTTGCGAGAAGATAATAAGCACACATGTGACCATCTCGAAGATGCATCTATCAGGACCATAAAATATCTAAAAGATCCACATGGTGGATGAATAGGTCCACATATATCACCTTGAATCCTTTCTAGGAATTCAGGGGACTCATGTAACACCCTAATATGCAAATCCTTATGCTCGAGTCATAAGTCAATGATATTACGGTGGTACGACTCTCAGGAGGATTTTTAATAAATAAATATAGGTACTTTCGAAAGGAGTATTAATCGAGAAGCCTGAAAAGAGTAGAAATAAAATCACAAAGACGTATCACTCACGTTTCGACAACAAAAGATAAACCGCGAAGCCGAAAACGTTATACGGACAAGGCGTAGAGGAGATTAAGAGATAGATAACAGATAGATATATATAACATAAGTAAATAGCCACTAGTCGCGACCCGCGAAGTTTAGGCCAGCTAGGGTACAGTATGAAAGTAGTTGACAACAGTATATCCTAATCTCTCCCGAAGGAAACATGAGAGCCTCTATAGGCAAATTCAAAGAGTTCAATACATAATATAATCTTTCCAAAACAAAGGTGGAGAGATTCTAATCAAAGCACAAAGTAGAGGAAATAAAGATCTTCGCCGTCTCTCAGACGACCCACAACTCACTTCTGAGCACCTGGACCTGTATCTGAAAAACAAGAGATATATACGGAATGAGAACCCCGGGCCCATGGGTTCCCAGTACGGTAAAAGTGCCAAATAAATACAATGCACTGCAATAAAAACTCACTAAGCATCCTAAGCTTCTTCACCAATTATTCATCTTAGATTCTCGCTAATCCATGAATAGGCAACTGTCATAAGGGAGTGCTAAATCTAATTCATGTTTCACATGTTTCCCAACTCGCTGACTCTTCCACGAATCAGACTCAGAATTATAAACAAAACCATCACCAGTTGTTCTGCCTCAGCAATTCTATATCAATACATCATACACTCACCTGGAGCTAGTGAAACCATATCATTGCGTCTACCCAGGGAGCTCCAGTTATCTCATTCAATAATCATCATCATCATGCAATCACATCATCAATTCATCTCATCAAGAACAGCCCTCAACACCCACCGACACCAACATGAGGGGCCTCTCAGTTGTACAAACACAAGCAATACAGGCAAGTAATACACAAATATGGTACAAGTAGAATAAGTAGCATATAGTCAGGTAACATGGCATATATGAAGTAGAAATCCAAAACAAATAGCAAACCCAAACAATTCAAACATATGCAAATGATGAATGCCTGCCCTATGGCTGATGATATCATCTGTCGGTTATATAGCCAACCCGACATGTCCTGGTAGCTAACCATTGGACAGAAACACCCATTGCGGAGCAAGTAGGCTTGAGCTACAACCCTCTTGCTACTACCCGCTCAACCCAGAGCCAGTGGAATAACCACTACTGCGGCTACTACCCAGGCGGGTGTTTACAAGCTCAACCTGGAGCGAGTAGATTCACCACTACTGCCGCTACTACCCAGGCGTCACAATCTCTGACCTGGAGCAAGTGGGACGAACCACAACCCTTGCTACTACCCAGGATCTCAAAACATACATTCGTTTAGTTTAGAAGCAATCATCACTGTTATCAAATCTCAAACATTAACCTGGAGCAAGCGGGACAAACCACAACCCTTGCTACTACCCAGGATCTCAAAACATACATGTATTCAAAACTCCATAATTAAACGCATTTATCATAAACATCCTTTCCCGTCTCATACCCGGAGCAAGTGGACAACGCCACTGCCTACTACCCGGGGTCACAGATCACATTTCAACCTTTTTCATTGTTATCCGTGTAACACATTCATTCATTAATCATATATGCATTTATACTCAGCCATAAACAATAATGGCTTTGCCGTAACCCGGCAATAACTCAGCCATCCGGCCCATGGTTCAATCAAGAACCGGCCATTTATCAACAAATATAGCCCTTCGGCTCATGGCATACACGGTACTCCCACCGTCACCCTCCATATCTCATATAATCATCTTTGATCATCATTGATCATAACTTTTTCCCTTGCTTCACTCGCAAGTTACCACATCCCCTAGCTCCTATCTCATTGCTAGGCATATCATAATGATTTAATACATAAGGGATGAGATCGGAGGCTTAGAAGTATGAGATTTGGCTTTAAAAACTCAAAAACCATCTTTGGCATGAAAACAGGGCCACGCGTACGCGCACTCCACGCGCATGCGCGGATGGCCAAAAACTCATCGACGCGCAAGCGTCATACGCGCGAACGCGCGGGTTGAAAAATATCCAAACGACGCGCAAGCGTCAACCACGCGTACGCGTGGGTGCTCTTGCGCCTAGGCACAAAACTGGTACAACTCTGGCACAACTCTCTGGAAAATAGCTGGGCATATGGTGCAGCGCATCGACGCGCCCGCGCACACCACGCGCACGCGTGGATGGTGCTTTCTGGAAGAACGGCGCGCACGTGCCAAGTGCGCCTACGCGCGTAAGGTCGTTCTGCTAAAAATTTTCTAAGTTAAAAGCTGCAAAATTTACAGATTCAACCCCCAATCTTCCGACGGTCATAACTTCCTCATTTTAAATCATTTTTCACCCGTTCTTCGAACGGCATGGACATCCCGGATCCAATTTCATTTCTAAACAGATTTGGCAGAAAACGGAGGTCCGTAGTCCAGGTTATGTCCCATCAAAATATGCCCAAAAACCATATTTTCATACAAAACCACAAGGTGCCATTTTCAAAACAAACCATTTTCAACTCTTTTCAAAATCAACCAAAACATGCCAATTTCATCCCTTTCTTTGAAATCAATCAAAATATACTAAAATCAACATCAAGCCTCCTCAACTCACACATTGACACTTTCTCAAACTCAAACACATTTACATATCACACACTCTTCCTCATGCCAAATTTCAACAACACTATTTCCAATCAACCATCATTATACATAATCAATATCATACTCACTATCACGTGGTTTCACCCACAAATAAACCTTAATCATTCCTCAAGCATATATCACAACATACATATCTCTAATGCATCATCATACCATCAAGGCATCAATAGTCATAATCACATATATGACCACATAATATGTCTCAACCAAAACCAAACATACCTCATCTATATAATTTCACCCAAATTTATCAAATTCCACACTTCAACTTCTCAAACCTTATTATTCAATAACCAACCCAATCATTCATATATTCATTACTGGAAATTCATCCAATCACTTGTGTCATCATACAATGCACACATCACTTACCTTTCTTACCTTCTTCCGGCCTCCGGCCCAAAATTCACGGCCTCCGGCCCAATTTCACAATTTAAATGCATAAACCACAAATCAATACTCATTACCCAGTACATCAAATTCTCAATACACCAAGCATACAAGGCTACACAATTCTCAACCCAATCATTAATTCACATTACATACCAACTATGCATATTAGCACCAACCATTTACACAATCCAAACTTAATCCTAAGGGCATCTAGCCTAGGAATTCTCATCACAACACACGGTACTTAAATGAAACTTAAACCGTACCTCTTGTAGCCAAACCAATTGAGCCTCTTCTTTGGGAGTCTTCACCAACCTTAGCTCCAAGCCTCACCAAAGCTCCTCAAGCAATACCAATCTCCCAATTGTGCACCAACATCACCAAATACACTAACATAACCAATATCGCATACATACATCAACCTAGGGCTCATAAAAATAACAAATCACAAGGGTTTGAGCACATCTTACCTCAGTCCATATGAAGTAGAGATAGAACCCACTTAGAATCCATGTTGGAGTATCCCTAAACACCCAAAATCACAAGATTTTAACACTAACTACCCAAAAACGTGTAACAGTGGAGAATTTCGAAAACTGGGCAGAGATGAAGAGAATACTCACCACAAAACTTAGATATAATTGTAGAGGTTGAGAAGAGCGACGCGTAGCCGCAAACGGCTCGTCAATCGGAGCTCCGTAGCTCAAGTTATGGTGGTTTGAAGATCAAAGAGAGTTAGGTTTTCTCTCTTCTCTTCTCTCTTCTCAATTTCAGCGCTCCAACCCTTCTTTGTAGGGTAAAATAAGCTGAAATACTCATAACTAATGTTTATATATGTTGGGTCTTGGGCCCACTTAGGCCCGGTTCACTTATTTTTGTCCGTTGGCCCAATTTTGGGCCAAAACCTTTAAGATTAGCGCTCTAAATTGCACTTTAAATATTTCTACCTTCCCTAATTATAATTCCTCATTTCTTAATCTCATTTACTCATAATCAATTTTCTCAGCTGTAGTACCAGACAGATCTCAGCCGGTACTGCCGGTCAAAATTCCACTGCGCGCTTTTACGCAGAAAACTATGTTTTCCGACTCGGAAAAATTCACTGAATCCAAATATCATATTTAAATTATCAAATTCTAATTGCCAAATCTTCCAACCATATTCGCTCCTATTTAACTTATTATTTAATTAATTTCGGTTAGACTGGGTATTACATTCTACCCCCCTAACAAAAATTTTCGCCCTCGAAAATTCCATCCATCACTGCGAGTACGCGAGTGTAGTCTGCCTCTATATCCAACGCATAACAGTTCCAAGGTCCTTTTACTCTGCGCGCTTCCGTTGCCGCGCTCTGATTTCTCTATATCCGAGGTTCTTGGTCATTCGTCCAACGCCGACCAATAGCCTCGTTCCTTACTTTTATCGTCTCATCAACTCACACCCTATTAAATCTCAAATCATGTCATCAATAATATTACCATCGTCGTTAATCACAGCCATCGTCCCACATCACTATAATCAATCAAAGATCATCACCACACCTTAATGATACTCCATCACTATCCTTTCTCTCTGCCAAGCCAATTACCACTAATCACAGCTCAACTCCAAGCATAACCTCCAAACTTACTTTCTTATTCTCAAACCCTCGAATTTCTACATGACTTGCTGTTATAAAGTCTCTGACTTATCAATCAAAAACCCCTTTCATTTCTTGAAAGCAAATGAGTTTGAAATAACAATTTAACAAAATCATAAGAATCCGCCTTCCTTTAATAATCTATAAAAGCATTCGAGATACATCTCTTTTGTTAAAGTTACTCATATCAAAAAAATCATCCTCAAAACCATAATCGACGCTCTTTCAAATTCTTGGGGAAAAATTTTCAACAGTACCTCCCCAAAAATTAGAGTTTACCACCCATCACGGGTTCCCTCAAACCAATCCCGGTACCGCATCAGCATTTCAATTTAGTGGCTTTCACATTCGTCTTTCAAAACCAATTATTATAAATCTCAATCTAATCCCAAGGTCACTATGACTAAACATCATGGTACTCATCTCTCAAACACGACAACTTGCACTCTCTCATCATCTAAATCCAATTATGCATCAATGATAATTTCCTCATTAGGACCATTCCTTATGTATTTAAATCAAAGGAACTAAAAGTCACGGGTTCAATCCGTTTCACCAAAAATCCAGAAATCAACCAGCTACATAACAAACACAACACATCATTCTCAACAAAAAAAAATCATTTACATCACAGGCATTTATCCATTTGTATCAAGGCAAATCCTTACTCGGACCATCCGGTTTGCTCCTCAGTTTAATATTAAACTCAACATTCCCAGTTTACTGTACAAGCGGTATTATAAAATCATGCACTATCCTTTAAGCCTGATTATTGCAATTACCTCAATCTTACTGTCGTAATCGGCCCGCATCCTGACTCTCTCCTTGTTGGCAATTTCTTGATACATGCCCTGGTAACCCACACTTGTAACATACACCTAACCCCAATCGGCACGGCCTATTTGGGTGATGACTACCACATCTCTGACAGCTCGAAACATCAGAAGCAGCCGCTGCCCGTTTTCCCTTACCATTCCTTTGGGACTCCTCACTCGTCGCAAAGTTAGTCTGTCCTTGGGGAAAGTGTTGTACGTATCCTCTCTCCCTAAACTCTCGACCCCTTGGTGCGAATCCTTGGTTGTGCTCTCTATAACTTCCTTTCTCTGCAACCCTCCTTTTCACACACTCTTCAGCAATTCTGCTCTTATTCACCAACTCTGAAAAAGTTCGGATCTCCATTGGTCCCACTGAACTTAAGATGTCGCTCCGGAGCCCTCCTTCATACTTAATGCATTTCCATTCCTCGAAGTCTCCCGGAGCTCCTTGACACATGCGGGAAAACCTGAATAGCTCGTCAAATTTGTCTGTATACTCAGATACGGACATAGCACCTTGCTTTAGCTGCAGTAACTCCAATTCCTTGGCTGTCCTGGCAGAATTCAGAAAGTACTTCTTATAGAATTCCACCTGGAAGGCATCCCAAGTGATAAGATCATTCCCCTGTTGCAGGAGACGTCGAGCCCCTTGCCACCAATGCGATGCTTCTCCCATGAGTAGATAGGTAGCAAATTCAACACACTGCTCTTCAGGCACCAACTGCGCTTGCAGTGCTCGCTCCATGGCCTGAAACCAAGTATCAGCTTCAGTCGGATTGGTGGTTCCCTTGAACTTAGGTGGATTAACCTTTAAGAAGGTTGCTAGTGTCATCGGGCCCTGAGCTTCCCTTCCGCCATTGTCATTATTGTTTATCTGTTGCCCAAGAGCCTCCGCAGTGGCCTGCATAGCAGCAGCCATATTCTCCAACGCCGCCATAAGGTTTACCGGGTTATTCGGGTTGATTTCCGGTTCCTGCGTATTAGTACGACCTCTTTCACGTCCCCGACCGGGTCCACGAGGTGCCATCTGGTTCCTATACACACCAAATAATCGATATCAAGTTGATCAGTCTCAATATCAGAAGTATAGTGCTTCAAAGTACCAAAGGTACACTCATGGACTTCATGCTAGATGTATCGGTTAGATACCCTAACTAGCACAGGCACAGACTCAGAGTATGCATTGAAGCATAGGCAGTTCCATCCCTCAGGCTCACGAGGACGAACTGCTCTGATACCATAATGTAACACCCTAATATGCAAATCCTTATGCTCGAGTCATAAGTCAATGATATTACGGTGGTACGACTCTCAGGAGGATTTTTAATAAATAAATATAGGTACTTTCGAAAGGAGTATTAATCGAGAAGCCTGAAAAGAGTAGAAATAAAATCACAAAGACGTATCACTCACGTTTCGACAACAAAAGATAAACCGCGAAGCCGAAAACGTTATACGGACAAGGCGTAGAGGAGATTAAGAGATAGATAACAGATAGATATATATAACATAAGTAAATAGCCACTAGTCGCGACCCGCGAAGTTTAGGCCAGCTAGGGTACAGTATGAAAGTAGTTGACAACAGTATATCCTAATCTCTCCCGAAGGAAACATGAGAGCCTCTATAGGCAAATTCAAAGAGTTCAATACATAATATAATCTTTCCAAAACAAAGGTGGAGAGATTCTAATCAAAGCACAAAGTAGAGGAAATAAAGATCTTCGCCGTCTCTCAGACGACCCACAACTCACTTCTGAGCACCTGGACCTGTATCTGAAAAACAAGAGATATATACGGAATGAGAACCCCGGGCCCATGGGTTCCCAGTACGGTAAAAGTGCCAAATAAATACAATGCACTGCAATAAAAACTCACTAAGCATCCTAAGCTTTTTCACCAATTATTCATCTTAGATTCTCGCTAATCCATGAATAGGCAACTGTCATAAGGGAGTGCTAAATCTAATTCATGTTTCACATGTTTCCCAACTCGCTGACTCTTCCACGAATCAGACTCAGAATTATAAACAAAACCATCACCAGTTGTTCTGCCTCAGCAATTCTATATCAATACATCATACACTCACCTGGAGCTAGTGAAACCATATCACTGCGTCTACCCAGGGAGCTCCAGTTATCTCATTCAATAATCATCATCATCATGCAATCACATCATCAATTCATCTCATCAAGAACAGCCCTCAACACCCACCGACACCAGCATGAGGGGCCTCTCAGTTGTACAAACACAAGCAATACAGGCAAGTAATACACAAATATGGTACAAGTAGAATAAGTAGCATATAGTCAGGTAACATGGCATATATGAAGTAGAAATACAAAACAAATAGCAAACCCAAACAATTCAAACATATGCAAATGATGAATGCCTGCCCTATGGCTGATGATATCATCTGTCGGTTATATAGCCAACCCGACATGTCCTGGTAGCTAACCATTGGACAGAAACACCCATTGCGGAGCAAGTAGGCTTGAGCTACAACCCTCTTGCTACTACCCGCTCAACCCAGAGCCAGTGGAATAACCACTACTGCGGCTACTACCCAGGCGGGTGTTTACAAGCTCAACCTGGAGCGAGTGGATTCACCACTACTGCCGCTACTACCCAGGCGTCACAATCTCTGACCTGGAGCAAGTGGGACGAACCACAACCCTTGCTACTACCCAGGGTCTCAATCTCTCTTCTGGAGCAAGTGGGACGAACCACAACCCTTGCTACTACCCAGGATCTCAAAACATACATTCGTTCAGTTTAGAAGCAATCATCACTGTTATCAAATCTCAAACATTAACCTGGAGCAAGCGGGACAAACCACAACCCTTGCTACTACCCAGGATCTCAAAACATACATGTATTCAAAACTCCATAATTAAACTCATTTATCATAAACATCCTTTCCCGTCTCATACCCGGAGCAAGTGGACAACGCCACTGCCTACTACCCGGGGTCACACATCACATTTCAACCTTTTTCATTGTTATCCGTGTAACACATTCATTCATTAATCATATATGCATTTATACTCAGCCATAAACAATAATGGCTTTGCCGTAACCCGGCAATAACTCAGCCATCCGGCCCATGGTTCAATCAAGAACCGGCCATTTATCAACAAATATAGCCCTTCGGCTCATGGCATACACGGTACTCCCACCGTCACCCTCCATATCTCATATAATCATCTTTGATCATCATTGATCATAACTTTTCCCCTTGCTTCACTCGCAAGTTACCACATCCCCTAGCTCCTATCTCATTGCTAGGCATATCATAATGATTTAATACATAAGGGATGAGATCGGAGGCTTAGAAGTATGAGATTTGGCTTTAAAAACTCAAAAACCATCTTTGGCATGAAAACAGGGCCACGCGTACGCGCACTCCACGCGCACGCGCGGATGGCCAAAAACTCATCGACGCGCAAGCGTCATACGCGCGAACGCGGGGGTTGAAAAATATCCAAACGGCGCGCAAGCGTCAACCACGCGTACGCGTGGGTGCTCTTGCGCCCAGGCACAAAACTGGTACAACTCTGGCACAACTCTCTGGAAAATAGCTGGGCATATGGTGCAGCGCATCGACGCGCCCGCGCACACCACGCGCACGCGTGGATGGTGCTTTCTGAAAGAACGGCGCGCACGTGCCAAGTGCGCCTACGCGCGTAGGGTCGTTCTGCTAAAAATTTTCTAAGTTAAAAGCTGCAAAATTTACAGATTCAACCCCCAATCTTCCGACGGTCATAACTTCCTCATTTTAAATCATTTTTCACCCGTTCTTCGAACGGCATGGACATCCCGGATCCAATTTCATTTCTAAATAGATTTGGCAGAAAAAGGAGGTCCGTAGTCCAGGTTATGTTCCATCAAAATATGCCCAAAAACCATATTTTCATACAAAACCACAAGGTGCCATTTTCAAAACAAGCCATTTTCAACTCTTTTCAAAATCAACCAAAACATGCCAATTTCATCCCTTTCTTTGAAATCAATCAAAATATACTAAAATCAACATCAAGCCTCCTCAACTCACACATTGACACTTTCTCAAACTCAAACACATTTACATATCACACACTCTTCCTCATGCCAAATTTCAACAACACTATTTCCAATCAACCATCATTATACATAATCAATATCATACTCACTATCACGTGGTTTCACCCACAAATAAACCTTAATCATTCCTCAAGCATATATCACAACATACATATCTCTAATGCATCATCATACCATCAAGGCATCAATAGTCATAATCACATATATGACCACATAATATGTCTCAACCAAAACCAAACATACCTCATCTATATAATTTCACCCAAATTTATCAAATTCCACACTTCAACTTCTCAAACCTTATTATTCAATAACCAACCCAATCATTCATATATTCATTACTGGAAATTCATCCAATCACTTGTGTCATCATACAATGCACACATCACTTACCTTTCTTACCTTCTTCCGGCCTCCGGCCCAAAATTCACGGCCTCCGGCCCAATTTCACAATTTAAATGCATAAACCACAAATCAATACTCATTACCCAGTACATCAAATTCTCAATACACCAAGCATACAAGGCTACACAATTCTCAACCCAATCATTAATTCACATTACATACCAACTATGCATATTAGCACCAACCATTTACACAATCTAAACTTAATCCTAGGGGCATCTAGCCTAGGAATTCTCATCACAACACACGGTACTTAAATGAAACTTAAACCGTACCTCTTGTAGCCAAACCAATTGAGCCTCTTCTTTGGGAGTCTTCACCAACCTTAGCTCCAAGCCTCACCAAAGCTCCTCAAGCAATACCAATCTCCCAATTGTGCACCAACATCACCAAATACACTAACATAACCAATATCGCATACATACATCAACCTAGGGCTCATAAAAATAACAAATCACAAGGGTTTGAGCACATCTTACCTCAGCCCATATGAAGTAGAGATAGAACCCACTTAGAATCCATGTTGGAGTATCCCTAAACACCCAAAATCACAAAATTTCAACACTAACTACCCAAAAACGTGTAACAGTGGAGAATTTTGAAAACTGGGCAGAGATGAATAGAATACTCACCACAAAACTTAGATATAATTGTAGAGGTTGAGAAGAGCGACGCGTAGCCGCAAACGGCTCGTCAATCGGAGCTCCGTAGCTCAAGTTATGGTGGTTTGAAGATCAAAGAGAGTTAGGTTTTCTCTCTTCTCTTCTCTCTTCTCAATTTCAGCGCCCCAACCCTTCTTTGTAAAGTAAAATAAGCTGAAATACTCATAATTAATGTTTATATATGTTGGGTCTTGGGCCCACTTAGGCCCGGTTCACTTATTTTTGTCCGTTGGCCCAATTTTGGGCCAAAACCTTTAAGATTAGCGCTCTAAATTGCACTTTAAATATTTCTACCTTTCCTAATTATAATTCCTCATTTCTTAATCTCGTTTACTCATAATCAATTTTCTCAGCTGTAGTACCAGACAGATCTCAGCCGGTACTGCCGGTCAAAATTCCACTGCGCGCTTTTACGCAGAAAACTATGTTTTCCGACTCGGAAAAATTCACTGAATCCAAATATCATATTTAAATTATCAAATTCCAATTGCCAAATCTTCCAACCATATTCGCTCCTATTTAACTTATTATTTAATTAATTTCGGTTAGACTGGGTATTACAACTCAAATCCAATCTTTACTAGTGATGGCCTTAAAATTAACTTCCCTTGAGAACATGTAGCACAACAAAATTCACTAGATTTAAGAATCTTTTGGTTCTTTAGTGAATGTCCATGAGAGTTTTCAATAATTCTCTTCATCATGGTTATTCCCGAATGACCCAATCTATCATGCCAAGTTATGAATTCATTTGGGCTAGTAAACTTCTGGTTTACAATGGCATGTGATTCAATTGCACTAATCTTGGTATAATACAATCCAAATGAAAGTGAGGGTAACTTTTCTAATATAACCTTCTTATTTGAATCATGAGTTGTGATACATAAATACTCATGATTTTCCTCATTCATTGTCTCAACATGATATCCATTTCGGCGAATATCTTTGAAACTCAACAAGTTCCTCAGGGAATTGGTAAATAATAGTGCATTATTTATTATAAATTTTGTTCCTCCAGGAAACAAAATTATAGCTCTTCCGAAGCCTTCTATCACACTACCCGAGCCAATAATAGTATTAACATATTCATCTTTTGGCACAAGATGGGTAAAATAAATATTACTTTTAAGAATAGTGTGTGAACTCGCACTATCCGCAAGGCAAATATATTCAGAATTTGTCGTTGCCATTTTTTTTCAAAAACAAATGATAATAATAATAAAGTGAGTAGAAGTACATGCACAGTAAAATTATTCACATGAATACTTAACAAACACATACATATATCAAACTATTCCATCATTGATCAAATAGCCAATATTTCTTTCAGGATCCTCAAAGAAATTAGATACATCATAATGAATGGTGAAATTTTCATAATTTGAAACAAAATTTGTTTCCTTTCCTTTGTCATCCTTTTTCAAGTACTTGATAAAGATCAACTAGGTGCCTTGGGGTACGACAGGTACGTGACCAATGGCCCTTTCCACCACAAAGAAGCATTTATCCTCAATTGATTTACTTTGCCCATTGTTTCTTTCTTTATCCCACTTCTGGTGAGATCCTTTCTTATGAACATAATTTCTTTTCCTTCCATAACTTTTCTTGTTATCAAAATCTTGCCATTTACCTCTTCTGGGGTTATAATTTACCGCATTTGCTTCAGAAAATGGGGCGGCGGCAGCTGGACGCGCTTCATGATTTCTTAAGAGTGACTCATTGTTGCGTTCAGCAATAAGAAAGCAAGAAATTAGCTCAAACAAAATTTTTAAATCCTTTTTCTCGATTGCTACTACAGGAGCACATTCGAGGCATGGAAGGTCGATAAAGTTTTCTCTAACATATCGGGCTTGAGGAGGTATCACTGTCTTTTGATTATTGTACCTTTCTTCAAGGTATTTCCACAGATCTGCAGGATCTTTTAATGTGGGATATTCATTTTTCAATCATACGTCAAGATGACGACAAAAGAAAATTATGGCTTTGTCTATATCCTTCTGGGATGTATTATTTTCAGCCTTAATGGTATCTCCAAGATCCATTGAATCAAGATGGATTTTAACATCTAGTATCCATGATAAATAATTATTTTCAGATATATCAAAAGCATTATATTCAAGATGAAAGAGATTCGCATAATAAAAATTTGTTACCTGAAGTCTTCCTAAAATTTCGTTAGAGCTTCGTACTGATAACGTGTTGTAAAATAAATTAAAGGTATACTAAATATAAGATGTGTAAATAGAAGACTCTAATATTAATATAATTAGTTCAATAGAAATTATTCATATATTTATAATTAGTAACAAAAGAAAGAGAGAGAGAGAGAAACTATTCATAGAGAATAAAGAGAGAAAAAGATGTTTTTAGTAATATAAAGGAAGAGAGAGGATTTTATTATTACTGTGTATATTCCCTTTGTCTCAGTACATGTATTTATAGGCACATAAAATTTACGTTTCAAACTTCTTTATTCTAAGAATTTATTTCCTTCCGCATAGAGAAAATGTGCTTCTCATAAATGGACATCCATCATCCTTATCTATCCATGTCACAACAGGTGCTACAATTCGGATAACCTTAGAATAGGTTAAACTTGGCAAACTGCATTAATATGATGTACTCAGTTGTGGCTTGTTGTTCAATATGTGTAATAAATTGTGTGGTAAAAATTCATCTTACAATGTACACCTTATCTTACTCTTGTTCCTATCAATAATAAAAACTGAAATACTTATTGAATAAAGAAGTACTAAAAATAGATTTTAACGATAACAATTAAATAAACATGAAAAAATTATCTAACACATACTACATATTGTCCAACTCAATAACTATACAATTTGATTTTTTTCCATTCTTGGTGAATTCAATGATGTCTCTTTTAGCAGTCAAAAATTTAACAACATCTATTAAATATGACTAATTCATATAAAATTAGAAAAAGTGAGTCAAATTTGTATTCGATGAAACAAAAAATGCAAAGTTTTACGAAATACCAATAAAATAAGACTGCGAGTTGATATGTACGGGTAAGAATCAATTCGTTTGAAATAAAGTAAAAAACATTTAAAGGAAATTTGAAATCATCCACCATTCTTAATTGAGTTTCTCCCTTAAAATATATACGAAATTCATGAGTAATAGGCTTATACTTTTGGTCATTCTTCGCTAATGAAAAATTTGCAATAGTATATAACTTTCTATTAGTTATTTTATTTTCGAAAAATCTCCTATAAGAACCCATACTCATCTCCTGTGTATAAGCAGGTAAGTATTTCAACTATAATATCAATGCGAGTTTTAACTTTTAAAGACAAAATTCTAATAAAAACTTTTCTTTTTGTAATTTAATAAAATGCACCATTAATGAGCATGCAAATTAAAGAAGTAAGATCCGAAGATAAAAAGAACACGTGTAAGGTGACATAGATAAAATAAAAATGATAAAGACGATGAAGAAGAATTTAAATAAAAAATTTTAATTTAATTAAAGATAGAAAATAAAATACAAGATTATAATGATGGATATGATTCAATGTTATGGTATTAATGCAGTTACATTTTTAGTAATGTTAGAGAATGAAAGGAAACTATTCTACTTTTAATTTATTGTACCCGTCTTTAATAACTGCCTGCATATTAGTGGGTGAGGTTTTTTGGAGTAGGTCAATGCTAAATAATTAGGTCATGTAAATGAACTCAAAGAAATATATTAAAAATTAGAATCGAAGAAATTGAGACTGAAAAATGTCTGTGCCTTTTGGGGCTAAAAAATTTTGATATGGAAGTAAAATAAGTGATATATTTTAATATGATAATTTTTGATTTTTTTAAAATTGTGGGAGTATACAAATCGGACCCTCCGATTTGTGTTTAAAAAGTTGAAAAAAATTCAGAGTACACAAATCAGAGGGTCCGATTTGCAGCTGATGGAATTTGAAATCTGAATCGTGGAATTCGGATCCTCCGTTTTTCTTGTTCTGGGTAATTTTTTACATTTTGAAGGATACAACTCGCAAGGTCCGAGTTCTGCTTCCTCTGATCCCACAACGAAGTGAAGCACCCCTCCTCCCCATACACGAGTTCAACACTTCCTTTGCTTCCATATTCAAATTAAAAAGTGGCGTTCTAGATTGGTAAAGGGGGATACTAACAAGTAAAAAAAGTATTTTGGTGATGCAGTATTTAACAATTGAGTATTTTTGTCAAACGAAACTCATATTTCATATTAGTATTAAATGAATCGTTACCACACAAATGAATCGAAATTAGTTTAAATTTAAATAAATAGTTAAAAAAATTTAATCATTAACAAAAACACATCGAATTTATTTTTAGATCAAAATGAATCTCAATAAAACTAAGAAATGAATCCAAATTACTTAAAAAATAAAAAATTTAGTCAATACTTATCAGTAGCATTAAGTGAACCTCAATTAACACACAAATGAACCAAAATAAATTAAGAAATGAACCGAAATTATTTAATGATGACATAGAAAAAATCAAAACTAATAAAGATGTTAGCAAAATATTAGTGTTATTAGTGATACCAATAATGAAAAAAGAATAGAAAAAGAAGAAGACACAATATTGAGAGAGTGAAAGAGAAGGAGAAGAAGAACCTGCGTCTGCGAATTTAGAAGAAGAATAAGGAGGAGGAGGAGGAAAAGAAAACGAAGAGAGAGAATGAGAAAGAGAAAAAAAAAAAAAAACCAGACAAAGAGAATGAGATGCATAATTTAAAAAGAGGCGTGAATCCTCTCTAGTGGAGAAAAAATTGGATAGTGTTCAGTGTTTAATCTCACTATTCATTGTTCTCTCTTTTTTATTAATTTTTGGTCCCACTTATAGAATTAAAGGTGAGAGATCATACTTTATTCACTCCAATAAAAAAATGGAGAAGATCCATTTCTTTTAAAAAATTGTTATAACAACTTAGTTAAATTTAATTAAAATATTTGTTTAAATATAAAGTTTTATTGTTTTTTTATATAAATTATTTCAATTAAAAATATAAAAAAAAAACTTACAACTTGCAAAAAAGGTTTAAGGTTTGTGCCCATATCTAGGTCATTTATCTAGATAGATCATTTCAGAACATTTTACGCACTTACTCTCCATAACCAAATTTTTTACCTAACAAAGGGTGATTTATTTTCCAAATTTAAATAAATAAAAAACCTCAATAATCGAAAGTACAATATCTAATTCAGTAATTCCCAATTTTGGATGGGCATATTTGTCAATGAAGAGAAAAGAGGATATCGGTAGCATTCATGGTAGAGAGAAATAGAGAATGTGTGGTGATAGTTTTTTCCGTGACAAAAATGCATTCGCCACTATATTTTTGGTTTCTTGTTCTTTCAAGTTTCTCTCTTGGGTCCTATGATAGTATGATTTGTGAATAATCAACCAATACCCAATAAATATCTGTGTTTTTAGCACAGTTTCTAAGCTTTTAAGCTCAAAGCTTCAAACTTTGCAACTCGCAACTAAGAGGGGTGTATCATCAATCATGGCACAGTTCACAACGCATGGTCGCTTGAAGCTTCTCTTCAATGGCGAAAGCGTATCACCTTGTTTGGGTCACAAGGACCCTTTTCACTACAAGTGCAGATCAATTCACACCCACAAGAGAAGGGTGAGGTATATTGGTTCCTCTGCTAGAATTTACCATGCTTCATCTTCTCATAGAGGAAGAATTAGCCGTTGCAATGCTAAGGCACCCCGTATTAATGGCAATGAAGGTGTTCATGAGGAATATTATGATAATGATGATGATGAGGATGAGGATGAACATGAATATTCTTATGAAGATGGTGATGTTGATGATGTGTTTGAGGATGATGGGTTGTCTTGCTTCCGGGGTCTAGTGTTGGATATATCATACAGGTCACTTCTTTCTTTAAATATATACATACTTATTTTCTTTCATTTCCACAGTTGGCAGATACATAGTTTAGTCTCATCCTAGTTAAGTTTATATATATATATATATATAGGAAGCCCCATAGATGCATTTTGGATCAAAATATGGCGTCTGAACCATTTAGTGGTTTATAACTTTACCACTTAATACTTCAGTTTGGAAGTATTTGATTTTTGGGACTCCCTTGAACCATTTAGTGGTTCATGTGTTCTAGTATGATGCTTTTATGATTCATTTGACATGATTTAGAGCCTTTCCAAATGGCTCTCTATTGAGTTTTGTGCGGAGATAATTGTGTTACTCTGGGAAGATTGCAAGACTTCTATTTGAGTTTCATGTTGAAATGAATTTGGAGTGGTGTTAAGTATCCCACTAGGGGATAGTGCCATTGAAAGATCATGAGAGGTTGGGTTTGATTAGTTAGCAAAGAGTATTATGAAATTGAAAGACCTTTATCTTCAGTGATGTACTGGTTTTTGGATTTCTTTTCTCCTTATCTTTTTAGGCTTGAATGAAGTTTGTAAATGTGACTATTGATAGTTATTGTATACTTCTTCCCTTTTAGTTTTTCTTTCCGTTATTTGATTATTTTATGGCATATTTATTGTTGGTAATGTTCATTGCACTGGTGCACCTTGTGTTAGTTGTGGACTCTATGAGCACCTGAATACACACACATTTGTGTCTCTCAATATATTTTTCGACTTTCTGAAATCATAACTAAAGTATAAAATGGGGTGACCCAATGCATGAAGCTCTTACTTGGTGGGGTTTAAGGAGGGTACATGTGAATAGGATTACCCCTGAAACTTTCAGGTCACAAGACAACAATCTTATGGTTGCTGTTGCGCAAAGGCCGCTACTGTCTAAATCAAGATAACTTCAGTGTAAGAAGCAAAATTGATAGGACTAGTCGGTTACCCTTGCTTTCAAAGTAATGTGCTGCAATTTTTCCCTATTGGTTTCAGTTAATAATGATAGGGTCTTTGGGATGAAATAGCCTAAGTGTTCAGTGTGTGCCGATAATATGAAGTTTGTAACAATTTATTTTCTCTTGTATAGTCACCAATATCAAGACACCTCCTGAGTTCTTTGCTTTTGGTTCTGACTGATGTCATCATGCTTCAGGCCAGTCAATGTTGTAGGCTGGAAGCGTGCGATATGTTTGGAGTTCATGGAGAAGGTCAGATCTTCCTTGTTATGATACTGAAAATTACATGCAATTATTCGAGAATTTGTTTATAGTATACAAATTAGTTCCATCTTCCACCGTATATCGTGCTTTTCAATACTTTTCATGAATCTCTCGTTTCAAATTGGAAGCAGAGTTTATAGTTTAATTTTGATACCACCTTAACATGTTTTGTTGCTGTGTAATCTAAAATGGTCTGAATTTTCCAGCCCTCGAGTTCAGTGTGCTTGCACACACACATGCATTGCCGATTCAAAACAACTTTTGACTTTCTCAATATTCTTTTTAGACACTGAAATATGTCATTGAAGTATTTATTTCGTATCTTGATTTAACCAGGCAGATGTACTAGAGTATTATGCTAAGACCGTGAGCTCCCCGAGTGGATCTTTCTATATACCAGCTGTCTTAAGGGTATGTACTAATTAATGATTTTGATTTGATTTTGATTTTTTTTTTCCCTTTGATAGATGAGTTCAACATATTTTTGTTTTCATGCAGGTTCCTCATTTACTTCAGGTTGTTAAAAGAAGAATAGTGAAGAACAATCTTAGTCGGAAAAATATACTATTTCGGGACAATTACACCTGTCAGTAAGTGATGTATATATTAATATTTGATTTCTAACAGAGTTAAATGTGTTTGATTCAGTCATTCAGCACCTTACAAGGCTTCTCTTCATTTTCTTTCTTTCTTTTTCTTTTTTCATTTCATTTCCTCTTCCTGTCCAAATTAACCGTTTAAATGATTAGGTTAGTTTAGACTTCAGATACAATTTCTTGCAGTGACATGATATTATCTTCTTAACAGGTATTGCTCGTCACATGAGAATTTGACCATTGATCATGTGGTGCCAACTGCACGAGGTGGAGAATGGACGTGGGAAAATCTAGTAAGACATATAGAAACTGTTAACTATTTGATAATTAATGTTTCCATATTTATAAAAAGATTTGGTATGCAAATCTACATGATAATTATATTGGCTAGTCTTGTGAACACAAGCTTTTTCATCAGAGCCATTGATTCCATGTTTTATTTGTTCCCTATATAATCAGCCAACAGAAACCTAAGAAAATTCTGCGTATCTAGCTGAAGATATATTTACTGGAAACGATACGATGACCATTGACATTAGTTTTGGAGTTCATTGCTCACTGTTCTATTAAAAACCAAACACACTTTTGTCATGGAAGGAAAAAATACATAGCCTACATAGCCTATAGCCTGTAACTGTAAGTTTACCTATTGATAAGTTTAGGGAGGGAGGAATTTTTGTCAGCATTCCAAAGACTATGTAAAGAACTCCTTAAACAGTGTTATCGATGCTGACTCAGGTGACTGCTTGTTCCAAGTGCAACTCAAAGAAAGGTCAGAAAACTTTGGAGGAAGCAAAAATGACATTAAATAAGATCCCAAAGGTATTAGTTACATATATCTGAAGAAAATATTTAGGTTGTGCTCATTTCGTCATAAAAGATTAAAATCACTTTATCAAATGAAAAAAAAAAAAACAATTTTCATATATCTGGATAACTTTTTTTTAAAGCAAATCAGAATTTCATAAAAGGTCTGTTTTAAGTAACTTCTAGAAAGAAAGTCAACTTTTTCAATTTTATATAGAAGATTTGAGGTGTAAAATCATTTTATTCAAAAACTGAAATAATCACACCCTTTTTTCAAATGATGTTTTGGCATAATTGGGTGTCATCATGCTACCAATACCATGAACATGTTGCTAGCTATTAAAATCAGTAGTGAATTACATGTGTTAATTGAGACATACTATCTTTTTCAACGTGTTACAATACTAAGAATTTTACTGTGTTTTTCACTTTTTCAGGCCCCAAAGGAGTATGACATACTCGCCATGCCTCTAACTTCTGCAGCTCTAAGAATGCTGACAATAAGAAAGGGAACACCTGAAGAATGGCGGCAGTATCTAAGGTCCTCTTGACATCCATGAAAATTAGTCTTTTGTGGAAGTTGTGGACAACTAATAAATAAAAGTAAAATCCTCATGATTCTTAGATTAATCTAATTGACACATTTAAGAAGAAAAAGAACAAAAAAATTGTAAGCATTGATGTTGTTCAATCAAGATTGTAAAAATATATGTATAGTAAATTCCTGCTTCATTGACAGGATTTGATATATGTAATTGAATCCACTTAATGGGACAAGACATAATTTATGTGGTTGTAAATTCATGCTAAAATTCCCAGACCTGTTTGGTTGCTCATGGATTAGTAGGTTGCTCCATCGTTTGCACTTTATTGCTAGAAATCTGATTACTCCAATTCTGAGAACCGTAGCCATTTATTTCAGTGAAGGTTGAGGGGTATAAGTAAGTAATAATATGCATAATATTATGAGGTTCAAATTTCATTGGCATCGATGTGAATTAACTACCAAAATTGACCCCGATTTTTAATATGCTGACAAAAATACCTTTTACTTTTGTTAACCACAAAAATGTCTTCAAAATATTTTGGTTAGCATTTCCAAAAATAGGGTGCGATTTTGGTACGATTTTGGTAGTTTACCAAAAAAAAAAAAAAGTATTGCATTCATAGGGTTCTTTTGGCACTTCATCATTGCATTTCACCCAAAATCCAAAGGCTATACCAACCAAATAACTTTTGGTCTTGATGTTCATATAGTAATTTACTACATCATACTTTATTGTTAGAAAAACATCTTAAACCACCATAACAGAACACCACTTAGTACATCTTCCAATTGCTATATGAAGACAAATGCTTGTTTAAGATTAAATTTTGTTCTGGTAAAGAAAAGGTTAGGTAGAGAAGCTTAAATCTCCAAGACCTGGAGTTGTAAGATTACAGACTACGTAGGAGAATTCCTTCGAAAGTAATTCCCGGACCGAACGCCAATCCGAGACCCCATTCCTCCCTTCCTTCTTTCAAGTACTCTCTCATGTACTCCATCACATAGAATATGGTGTTGCTACTAACATTCCCATAATCCATTAGTGCCTTTCTACTACAATCAAGCTTCTCACTGCTCAATTTGAGTGTACTCTCTAGTTTGTTGAGGATTGCAGGTCCCCCGGGATGAACAGCCCAGAATAGCTCATTGAAATCCTTGATGTTGCTCTTAGCCATGAGCTTCTTGCAGAACTCCTCGATGTTGTCTTCGATTTTCTGAGGAAGGTCTCGTCCGAGTTTGAAGTTTATACCCTCCTCAGAGAGCCTACCATCAATCACAGTGTGTGTCTCCGGCACGAATTTTTGGACAGCATAGTTGAGCTCCATGAAGGGAGATTCTTGTCCCAAAACAGGGTTGGCTCCAATTATAACTGCGGCTGCTCCATCGCCAAAAAGCGCAGCCCCAACGAGATCATAAGGCCTAGACTTGTTGGGGGGTCTGAAGCCAAGTATGGTAGTCTCAGATGTTGTGAGTAGAACCCTGCTACCAAGATTATTTTCCGCTATGTCCTTAGCGACTCTTAGGCCAGTGACTCCGCCGTAGCAGCCAAGAAAGTAGAGCATTACTCGACTGACATCGCTCCTCAAGCCAAGCTCATTGGCCAGATAGAGGTCTCCTCCCGGCAACCGAATTTCGCTGGACGAGACGTAGACTATGTGAGTGATGTCTTGTGCAGGCCTTCCCCATTCCTTGATGCAGGCAAGGCTGGCATTGGTAGCCATCTCTACAACGGCCGGATTTGCTATTTCCAGCTTTTGCTTTATGGTTGCTGAGCCCTCTGTGGCCAACTCAGGGTATTTGTCTAGAATCTCCTTTGACATCACTGTGTATCTTGTCTTCACAGTAGTGTTTTTACCTGAGATAACATACAATCACAAATCAGATTTCCTGGTGCAATGCAAGTTCAAATATTGCCAGCAAGTTTTGCTAGGAGTAAGGTTGAATCAATTAATCCATGAGAGCTATAAAGCATAAAGACACCACATGTTTCTGACACGTTTTGAAAACTGGATTGAACAGTCTAGTTTAATCAGTTTAACCGCAAATTGATCATTAAATTAGTTTTGTCAAGATAAAAATTAGTTATCAGAACATCAATAAATATTAAAAAAATCAATAAAACAAATAGACCGACTTGATTAATTCGATTTTTTAACAATTAATAGATTTAAAATAATAAACCTCAATAGTACTAAACTAACTCTAGTTAGTGGTAATTATTAATAGTTAAACATTTATAATTTCCTAAAAAATCATATAATTGTTGAAAATATGCACATCTATATTATGTATTAATATCATAACATGCATGTTAAACATTTGGTATGTTTCGTGTCTATATTCTATATCGTATTAAGTGTTCGTGTGAATTGTGTCAATTTCCGTACTTCATAAAAAGAATATATAAATATTTGGACTTACATAGACGCTCCAACTTCTCCTTAATATATGAATCCTCACACTTTGTGTCACGAATATAACCTTCCACTAAGCATTCTTGAGGGATGATTTGGCTTGGGAATGCCTTCCCTATTGCAAGTATTGTTGCTACCCCTGGCGTAGGAACACGCCTAGTGCATGCAGCATGCTCCTTGGAACTACCATTCAACTTACCTTGTGTCATCTTTGTGAGTTTTCAATACAAGTTCTTGAATTTTAATATAGATTTCTTACTTATGCAATTAAGCGTTATGGGGTTATATAAATAGGAGCTTGGCTTGTTATTTGAGAAGTTGGTGTCAAGCAAGTCTCGCATGCTAGTTGGAAACATTAATTTGATGGTGTGTTGGTAACATTTTTTTCAGTTCATAGTGTTTGAATGTGTGAGACATGAGAGATTTCATAGGTCAACAAAAATTCTCTCTCTCTCTCTGTCTAGCACCGAATTCATTTCTAACTCTTAACAATTTTCAACCTTGGAGTCAAATAAACAAAATAAACGTGGACATCTGAAATCGTCAACATAATGGCTGTTTAACATGAATAGTAAAATAAAAACGAGTGATGCTGCAAGTACAAAACTTTTTTGGCAATTAAGTCTAATCAAATTGATCCAAAATTACAATAAAAACCACTCTTAAAACAAAAAATAAAATGCCTTCTCCACTAGCGCAGAGTTTAAAGAGCTTGCACCGTATGTGCAAGTCTTTTTACACTTTCTGCAACGCAGAAATTTTTGTTGAAGAACACACAAATTTCGAAACATAGCACACAAATCTTTGAAGTATAGTACACAAAAATTGGCACGAAATGTAAATTTATTAATATAACACACAAATTTTTGCACATAACTCACAAATTTTTTAATCATAACACAAACTTTGAAGTACAACATACAAATTTTACTATACTAAAATTTATATGTATATTATTTTATTGAGTTCTGTTATACATTTATTTTTTTTCTTTTTTTTTTTTCATGGTGTGTAAACCGATCACCATTCATTACAAGCTAATGTTACATTATAGGTTTCATTTCCAAAAAAACACACACACACACACAAAAGATATTGTTGACACTCTTTTTAAATATGTCATCATGACTCATGGCTATTAACTCTGATGTGCAGTTTCAACATTTTCTGGTGGTTAGGATCCCCAGAGAGTGCAGCACGACAATCTCTGAGTGCACCCAACACAACTCCTTTGTGTTCATGGAATGTTGCTCTTAGATGCAAGAGGTGCAAATCAGCTTTGAATGCAATGGCTCTTGAAAAGTTGAGCGATCGCCTGCATGGACACTGACACAGACACAGGATACGACACGACACGAAACACGCGGACACGCGAATTTAAAATTTTTATAAGACACGGGGACACAGCATATATATAAAATATAAAGTATGTTTTAGATAAATTGAAATGATATTTTAGTATTTTATTGATATTAAAATATAAATTATTTTTTAATTATTTTTAATATATTTTTTAATTATATAAAATATTTAAATATATTTTATTTTAATAATTAATAATATATCCTATTTCTAAACTCATTTCAAAAATACATGTTAAAAATAAGATTGGACACGCTGGCAAGTGATAGTATTTAGGTTTGTCCAAGCGGAGAAGAATTTTTTATTTTTTATTATGACACGATTGGACACAGAAGACACGCGTGTCGGATGAATGTCAATATGTGTCGTGTCCTGTCGGACACGACAAATCAAGGAAGTGTCTGTCAGTCTGTGCTTCATAGTAAATCAAATAAAGTGAAACAACACACATCCTTTTATTTTCACAGCACACAAGTAATCGAAGCTAATAGTTTGATAGCTCACACTAATTTGATAGATATTATTAAACAAATTTTTATTTATCATAGTACACAAATATTTAAGTGTATCACATTTTTATTCAGCATAGCACACAAATTCACATATATAACATAAAAATCAAAATAATAAAATAACACTAATTTAATAATTTTTCAAATAACTCAGAAAACTAAGATCATCATAAATAACCATAATCAAGAAAAAAAAACAAAAAATTGTATAATAACACACAAATATCGAGTATAAAAAAATAACACAAATATTTAAAGCTAATAGTCTAATAACTCACACTAATTTATCAAGAATAATTAAATAAATTCTAATTTATTACAGTACAGAAGAAGACAATGATAATAACAACAGTAACAACAACGACGATAATAATGGCGATAACATTAAAAAAGAAAAAAGAGAAAAAAAAAGAGCGTAACTAAAGATTAAATTTTAATAACTTAGTTAACTTAATTAATAAAAACACCTGAAGACGTAACACTTTTGAATAAAAACTACCTCCTATTTTGTTATCTATAAGCATTCTAATGCAAATAGTAGTAATTTGTAATAGTCTATTTTAACGTTTATATTTTTGTTATTATTTTGTCCACTGATTTTACATTTCATTTATTTAATACCTCTTGTAGGCTAAAAGGAAATACACAAACACATTGTTATTCCCATTTCAAACATAACTACCTACAAAAATTATACAAATTATGTTCTCCTATTTTCTCTCTTTTCATTATTCTTTTTTTTTCTTTTTCTGTTTTTCTTTTTTCTTCTTTATTTTAGTAATATTTTTTTACTCATTTCTTTATCTCTGTTTTCACCTAAAAAATATAGATATTAATCCAAATACAAAATAGAATAGGACATAAAATATGCAGATATACAAAAGAATAAAGAACTAATTGATCCCTATTCATTTTTACAAAAATAATATGATTCCTTCAAAAAAAGTGGATTCTATAGTGTCTTTTTTTGTGGTGCCTAAATTACCTAACTTGTTTTTATAAGTAAAAAATAAAATATATAAAATACACATAAAATATTTAAAGTTTATTAAATATTATTTTTTTATTTTTTTTAGTAAGTTAGGCACTATGTTTTAGTTACCATAGCATTCACCTAAAAAAAATATCCATTTTGCCCCATAATTCTATTCTCTGAGATAGCTAACAAGTAATTTAGCAGTGATAATATAATATTTAACGGCCAACTCATCACTCTTACATGGTAGCTAGGCAATTTCCGTTATGAAGTAGACCTTTTTTAATTGTAAAAGATCGCGTTGTTTTTCATTAAAATATTTAGAAGCCGAATTATTATTTCACTCAAAATGGGATAGATGTCCACAAAAAAAAAAAAAAAAATTAGACACCTTGTCGATCATGAAAGATAGGCCAATATTTTCAAAAAAAAAAAAAGTCCCAACAAGACGCTGCCGTTAATAAAAGAAAAATCTCCTAAAAAGTACATGACAAATCTGTTATAAGGTTATGTAAATCAGATCAATTATCGAACCATTTTAGTTACTAGTTTATTGGTTCAATCGATTTAACCATGATTTAACCGAAAAAATTATTTTATAACAAAATAATAAATAAATTATAAATAAACATCCTAAAATATAATTATAATTTATTATAAATTTTAAAATATCTTCTAAATTTAAAATATTATATAAAATGCTATTAACCAAAGTCTTAACAAAGATAATATTATATGTAAAATGAAGAGCTGATTGAAGGACCAAAGTTTATTAAAGTCATAGTACATCAACATTCGATTAGCCAAACAACTTTTTATAGTCAAGTTGGCAATAATTTCATGCCCTATATCGTAATAGAAGAAAATAGTTAGCAAACAAGTTAAACAACCGAGGAAAACTATCAATAAATGAAGCAAAATGAGATCCATATATAATACAGTATATTGTGTACATGAACAAAAGGATTATAGGGACAAGAAGGACCCTTTAGCCTTTGAATTGCTACAACAATAGAACCCAACTGCTAATAACTGGAGCAATTAACAGCAACACAAATCCCAGTGCAAAACAAACAACAAATTGTTCTTTAAGATCTGCAAAATTTTGAAGCTACATGTACAAAAATAATACCAATTAAAAATAAAAATGCAAGACACAAAGACAGAACGAATTATTTCCATTTTTATATGATGGTAGGAGTATCCTTCTACAAGGGAAACTATAACAGGAGCTAATATTTGACCATTGAACCTCACATCAACATATCTATTTTTAAAAGGTGACATAGCAGCACTCCAAGTCCCCTTCTGCACAGTTCTCCATTCATCCTTTTGGTACTGACACGATTCAAGTGACTTGTCGGTGAGTTTTAGCCTGAGCCTGGCTGAATTAGGCTTCGCATGCGCCTCGTACGGTCTGACACAAGTTTTTGCATTCGTGTCCTGTTTTACCCGTATTTTCGTTTTGACCCATTGAAGTTATTCATATTGCAAGGTTGCCTCAAATTTGAAGACAATTTCCTAAACATAACCACGGAGCCAATATGGGCCGAGAATCACTTAATGGGTGTGGACAGTTTGATAATAAACAGTGATGACATTGTGATAGGATATGATTAAAAAAAATATCTATTAATTCCTTTGATCTTGTTTTTAGCTATGGCTTCGGCGAACGTGAACGGAGTGGCGCCATTTCTGAGCAAGACGTACGACATGGTGGATGACTCGCCCACTAATTCGGTTGTTTCGTGGAGCGATAACAGCAATAGCTTCATCATCTGGAACGTTCCCGAATTCGCAAGCCGAATCTTGCCCAAATACTTCAAGATTAAAAAAAAAGAAGGCAGGGCAAAAAAAAAAATAATAATAAAAAAAGAAAAGAAGTAAAGGCCACTCATCATTTATCAATGGCCTCTTGATTCGGTGCTGCCAGGCTGATTTCTTTCTCCGGAAGAGCCACTGTCATCCCCCAGCAAGTCTTCTGTCTTCACTGGATGTCGTTGTCATGGGGTTGCGTCGCCGTCGCTGAAATCGGTTATCTGCGTCTTCATCGGAGTGCGGCGCCTGCTCCTCTCTCAAAAGTTTGAATCTTCATCGGAGGCACCACCTGAATATTCAATAGATTCAGGGACTAGGAACTTCGAAGATGGTTCCACACGTGTGAAGAGTTTTGATGACGAGAAGACTGGTTACTGGTTCAGTGCCGCCGAGGAGGATGAGGACGAGCAGGTGTTGCAAACGTGATAAAAAGGAGACGATCGCAGACTGGTGAGGGGCGACGGTAGGTGAAACCGTTGTCGATCACAACTCCGCCCAAGAGGAGAGGGATACGCAAGTTTGAATGCCGGGTCGGGTTTGGGGTTGAGGTTATTGTTTGTTTCAGGTTTCCTTTTTTTCACTTGTAAATGCATTCCTTTTGAAATTCTAAATGGGTTAGAGTTTTAACGGGTCAGAAGTTGAATAAATGTGAATAAAAATTATTATTCAACTACTAATGGGCTAACAATTACTAGCCTACAAATGAGAATAAGCCCAAGCCCAAATTAGGTTGCTTAAAAAAGTCTATCCACAAAAAATTATTTTCATATTTAACTTCACATATCTACATTTTCAGTAATTACGTACGAATCCAAATGTGAGGAATGAATCACTATTTTACTAAAAACGTCTTCAACAATTAGCTGGTTGATAGGATATGTACTATTTGGCAAGTTTCAAAAAAATTGTAACACGCGTCACCAATAACTTGTGACACCACTTGAATCCGTACGAGGCGCATACGGAGCCTGATTCAGCGAGGCCCAGGCTAAAACTCACCGTGAATTGTCCCTGTACATACTTTGTAAATAAGAAAAAGAAATCTTCTAGACTTTTGTAAAAATATGAAATTAATTGAAAGCGTATATGCCAAACATTCAACAAAGAACAGAGGTGCACTGACAGCAAATATGAAATTTCTATATACAGTAATCAAAATTACGCACTTAACCATGGAAACAAACATGAATTTTACTGTCTAACTTCTTTGGGATTGCAGTAGAGGTATCCAAAGAAACATAGAATAAACTGGCATAGCTCAAAGTTTCGATCTTGAGATTCCATTACCTGGAACAGAGGATAAAAAAATGAAGAACAAGTGAGAAGTACTGACCTTCAAAGTTTGGGCAGAGTATGTCAGAGACCATTGGCTGCGATGGACGACGCTGACCAGACGACAGATGCCGAGCTCGCGGAAGAAGAGAACAAGGGTTGGAGACTTGGAGAACGCCGATAGGACGAATAGCAAAGCCCTTGTGTGCGACGGACGGCGGCAGTGGCTCGATGGACGGACAAACGAAGAGAGGCTAGGGTTTTTCTTTGGTTGAGGTTGGGTGAGGGGCAGAGGGCAGTTGAAGGAAGGAGATTGGACTTTGGAGAAGGAGATGGGGGGCTTCTGCTTTCAGAATCAATTTTTTCAATCGAAAGTTCGAAACAGCGTCATTTCATCAAAACCGGCCGATTTTCTGTCGAGTCTGACCGACCGGTTCCTGTCTTATTAAGCAGTTTACTTCTGATTTTTTAATTAATTGTTTCACATGATGAATCGAACCACTAAAATCACAGTCAAACCGGTTTGACCGACTGATCCGATCCAATTTTCAGAACCATGAAATTTATAACATACCATCTTCTTGTCAACACTCATATGTTTATCAAGCCACATATTTTTAGTACAGGCCTGCTACACATACAAGCCTTTTTGGCTTACAAGTTATACAAGTTTTCCAAGCCCAACAAAAAACGATGCGCACCCACACTCTCCACACTCGAACGTGAAAACCACATGCGTTACTCAACCGTTTCACTTTTCCAAAGCGCGCTCATAATGAAAAACTCTTGCTCTTCTTCCTCGATCAATACACAAACCCTCGAGATTCAAGCGACATTTAAAACAAAAAAAAGTTCTGAAGAAACCTTCCAAGTCCTTGCAAAAAGTACAAGAAATCAAGAAGGAAATATTCAAATCTCCGTCAAAAAACACCAAAAAGAACAAACAAACATCATTCAAGGCACTGTTTCATTTTTCTTCTAGGTTTTTCACATTTTTGTTTCTGATTTCAAAATCAAAGTACTATATCGTGGTATTTTTCTCTCTGTTTCACTGTTCTTAGTTTAAATCTCATATTAATATTCTAATGAAACTGTTCAACTCGTTTACGCTATTTTACGTAGTTCTAGTGAAATGATATTTGCGTGTATACATATAAACTCTTTGTGAATGTTTGGATGCCTTTTAAGCAGGTTTGTATAGATATAAACTGTGTATGGAACATTTTTGCGTGTATATGTCAGTATGGAATGTGACTGTTGCTTCTAGTGGCATTTTGAACTAAACTATCATTCTGAACTCGTTTAATTTATGATTTTAGTTGTTTGGTTGAGTTGAATATGACTTTGAACTCATTTAATTTCGTTTAATTGAAAAAAATAAAATGTGTATAGGACTGGATTTAGGTATTTTTGGCTGGTATTTGGGTGCACATGACTGGTTTTTGGATGTATGGCTCTGGTATTTGGGTGCATTTTTTATCTATTGACAGTATTTCTTTTTCCTTGCAGTAAAAATGACGAGCAAAAACCAAAGTGGAAAAAGATACAACGTAAATGAATATATATATATATATATATATATATATATATATATATATATATATATATATATATATAGGTTATTTAAATGACTCTAATTTTGCTTTGTTTACAGCAAACCAAAGAGTTGAAGTGTGCTACCAGACTACTGAGCGAAAAATTTGAAAAGATGAGTGAACCGAAGAAAGCGATCGTTCGTGAATTAGGATTTGGGGGACTCATGCACATCCCGCCAATGAATGTGCCTCACAAACTTTTAAAGGAGTTGGCTAACTCCTTTAAATTGGGGAAAACACACTGGAAACCAGCTATGGTTCCTTTAAGGTTACGCCCAAAACAATAAGTCTTACCCTTGGCCTCAATGCATCAGGTAACTGATTACATAAAACCTGTATAGTTCCATTCACTGTGATATTTGGGTGCACATGAGTGGTATTTGGGTGCACATGAGTGATATTTAGGTGCATATGAATCATATTTAGGTGCATTTCATTTAATAAATTATTTTCTTTTTTGTAGGAGATCTATTTGGTAATAAAGTGAGTTATAAAAATCTTTCAGAAGAGAACCAACTCATTTTTAGAAGGTTCCAGGGCAACACTCTGAAGCAGTTGACTGATGAGATGATGAGTATCAATGTTGAAAGTGAACAAGATTGACTGATGTTTAAGAGGATTTTCATCCTCTATATTCAGATGGCGTTCTTGTTGCCAAGTACAATAACCAAAGTATCTCCCGTGCACATAGCTCCAATTTTTGAGATGGAGAAAATAACAGAGAGGAATTGGGGGGCGCATGTGCTGAATTTCATCATTAAAGGCATAACAAATTACCATCTCAAAAAAAAAAAAAAAAATCAATCGACGGGTGCCTTTATGCCTTGATGATAATTTATTTCCATCTCGCAAAAAACAAAGAGAAGAAGGGAGAGGAAAAAGCTGCAGTGCCCTGGGTTAGCAACTGGAACAGACAGTAGCTGGTTGCAAGAATTAGAGCAGAAATAGATGGCCATATGGTAAGGAAATAGAATACCATCTCTAATTTGTGTGTGTTTTATTTATGTACATGCTGTAAACTAACATTTCTACTGTCTCAGGGCATCGTCAGGATGGCGGAAACAAAAAATAAATTGATGAAAGAAAAAGAAAAGAAAGAAGAAAAGAAAAAAAAACAAAAAAAAAAGAAACCAAGTTCTTCCTCTGAGAATGATTCATCAGATACTGATGTTGACGTTTCCTCTGAGTCTGAGTCAGAGGAAACTACAAGGAAACAACCAAAAAGGGGAGCCAAAAACTAAGTAATATTTTTAGGTGCATTTTGTCAGGTTTAGGGTGTTTTTCTCTAATAATTGTTGGTTTCTAGAATGGAAACGAGAAAGAGGAAGCAGATTTTAGAAGATTCCTGTTTAGAAAGCAAAACTGAATCCACTGATGAGTAAGATTCTGAAATTGTCATCACTTTCTTTCCTGTCTCTATCAAAATTTAATGTCTTAACACAGGGTTTCTCATTTAATTTTAGGAGTGAAGAATCCTTGCCAGTTAAAAAACAAAAAACAAGCAAAAAAATTCACACTGCCGCCAAAAAGTATGAACTGCCTTCGACGGTATCTCATCATCAATATTGTTGTATTTGTCTGATTCATAATTTTTGGATTTTTAGGACACCATCCAAAAAAAGAAAGCACATCATTGAGGATTCATCTTCAGAAGAAGAAAATCAGTCCTATGATGGGTAAGATACTTTCTAAAGTTATCTTAAACTCTGTAATCAAAACTATATTTTGTTAACATGTACTTTTCAATGTACTGTCAGAACTGAAATTGGAACTGAAATAATCGAAGAATTTTTAAGACAACATCAGTAAGGGTATGTTGAATTTGGGTGCATATTAATTTTTTTAAGGTGTTTTGGTTGCTGATTATTTTTCTTCCTTTAATTGATAGAATTTTGACATCCTGATTTAACTAAATAGTATTATTTATTGAACGATATTTATTCTATAATTAGAATTCCAGAGGTGAGCTTATCAACCGAGACTGATCCTTTGTTCGAAGGACAAACGGAGCAAAGCAGTGTAAACAAACCTTCGGATTCTATGTAATTTCTTTTTATTATACCATTTTCTAAATTCTTTTTTTACCATATTCTTCTAATTCTGTATATATTTTTTAGAACAAAGAGCTCTTTAATATTTTATTCAAGAAAAAAAAAGCAGGAAAAAAAACAAAAATCTACAACAATGTAAGTTCTAAAAAAAAAAGCCTTTCCGGGTGTATTTGGTAATTATTTGGGTGCATTGTTATCTTATTTGGGTGTATTTCATGTTCAGTCAGGAAGAAGAATCGTTGGGTGACCCAGCTCAACAACAGATCATCGTTTTTCGACCATCCTCTCAACCACTTGATATGTAAGTTTAATAAATAAATTTCAACCCTCTAATCATCTATTTTAAAAGGGTTTTCTTAACATTTTATTTTTGTCTTGTTTAGAGTTCCAATTCAACTATACCTGCCTTCATCCCAGGAAATATTAGAAAGCCCTGTCCCACCATTTGAACCATTCCCCCCAACAGAGAGGTGAGCAAAAATATTCGGGTGCATTTCATTACTGTTTGGATATATTGTTATCTTATTTGGGTATATATCATGAAAATTGAGCAGTAATTGAATTTTTTATAATCTGATTCATTTTCTCTAACCCCACAGCACTCCAGAACCCCAAAAGTTCATGAAAGCACACCAACAATGCCACCAGCTCCATCTAAAATGTAAGTTCATCACAATAGAAATTGATTTTTTATATCATTTGTTTTTTTTATTCTTATAGTACGATATATGTCAACACGCAGTGATCCAGCCCCTGAAGCGACTGCTGCTGCACTATTGATGATGGCAAGGACAGCGTCCAATGTACCTAAAGAATTACCTTTGCCAACATTCAGCCATGGCTTGACTGATTCAAGCCAAGAGGAAACACAGACCCAAGAGGGGGTGGCACAAGCAGAAGCTTAAGTGGTAAAAAGTCCAGAAACCACAATGCTAATAGAAGAATTAGATGTGCTGGTGAAAAAGATTGCAAAGAGTAGAGAAAAGACAACACCAAATTTTTCAGAAGGTAAAAGTCCGCCAACTAAAAAGCAGACCGTGGGCCAAATTTTTGACAAATTTGAAACTCCTGCGAGGAGAAATTTAATGTTGGCCGAAATGAGAAAAAAATGCTACCTCTGGGCAACACGTATCAGGACATTCGTGGGTGACGCTACTGATGAGTATGATGAAATTTGCACACTGAACGCCTAACAACCGTTGATGTTAACAAGAGGCCACTTTGCATAATTAAAAGCTTCTTCACATATTGAAGCTGACGTAAGATTAGAATAAGATTAATGATTATATTATGACATGTGACTGCAATATTAATTTATGTAATTAACTTGGCTGTTTTGTTTTTCTAGATTGTCACTGCCATGTGCCTGATCCTCAACCAACAGAATATTAAAAGATTCCAGGAAGAAATTTACTGTCTTCCACCTAATATTGTGGTAAGGTGTAATGTATTAAAATTTGGGTGCATTGTCTTATCCTTTGGGTGCATTTTCTGATTTCTTTTGGGTGCATTTTGTTATCTTTTGGGTGCATTAAAAGATTTCTTTTGGTGTTTCGCAAATGCTGCAGAACATGGCCATTGGAAATCATCTAGATGGGGTGTTCTTACAACCAAAATCCAAAAAGCCATTTAAAGTTGAAGACTACCCAATGTTTTTATCCTTTTTGGACCGGAAAAAATTAACACTACATCCATATGTAAGTTTTCATTTCTGAAACTACTTATCACAATTCTTTGGTTATCTATGAATTAAACTAAAACACTGTTTAATGTGGAGATGTTTTAGATTTTCACACCTGTTTGCTATTCAAATCATTGGTGGATATGGGTGGCTGATGTAAGAAAGAAAAAATTTTACATACTTGACCCCTATCACAAGACGTGTCCCTCCAAAGACAAAATGAAGCTAAATAAATTTATTGTAAGTTGATTATGTTTTTTGCGTTTTTAAATTTGGGTGCATTTTAATTCAAAGTAAGGTGTATATTGTTATCCTTTGGGTGTATTGATTTTTTAGACTTATTCCTTCTTATATTCAGCCTTGTTTTTTGTACTTAGGGTTATGTGATTTTGAGAATTAGGGTTTATGCCGGGGGCACCTCTCAAGAGAAAAGATCGTGAAATTGAGCCTCCTTACATTGACATTTCAGGACAAAAAACAGAGTACAGATCTTGCACTCTAAAAAAATTGTGTTTTCAGTTGCTGTCCTATTTTAATTTCCTAAATTATTTTTGGTTTTCAGCTATGATTGTGCTATTTATGTTATGAAATGGCTTGAAATAATCGAGCCTCAAAACGTTAAAAAGGGGAAGTATGAGTGGGACAATTGGAGTCAGGTAATTATATTTAAAACTATATAACTCTATTACTTTTCTAAATTGACATATTTAATTCAAATAATATTCTTTCAAACTGTAGGCGGAGGTCGACCACTTCAGAGTTGAATTTTCTTCTCGAATTCTTTTTCATGACATGAATAGCGATAGAGATGCAGCGATCAAGGAGAGTGAAAGAATGAGATTGTCGAAGCTATCGACAGCTTTGTTGAGCCCATACTGTCAAGTAGATTCGTATGATATTGAAAGTGACAGTGATTGACTTCAGTTTTATGTAGTATTGAAATAGTTTGAACACTTGTAATTCATTTGTATTATAAAATTTGTTTGCATAAATAAACTGTTTGTCCTATATTCAAAAGCTGTAAATTACAGGTACATAGAAAATAAAGAAAAACAACAACAAACCTACTAATGCGCCCAATTACTACAACTATGCACCCAAATATAACCCCTATACACCCAAATAAGTACTATAAATACAAAAAACCATAAATCCTAAACCCTAAACCCTAAAACCCTAAACCCTAAACCTTAAACCACCCTAAAACCCTAAACCCTAAACCCTAAGCCCTAAACCCAAAAACCCTAAAAATTAAACTCTAAACCTTAATTATGCACCCAAATATAACCCGTATACACCCAAAATATACCTTAAAACCCTAAATCCTAAAACCATAAACCCTAAAACCCTAAATCATAAAACCCCTAAACCCTAAAACCATAAACCTTAAACCTAAATCTAAAACCCTAAACCACCCTAAACCATAAACCTTAAAACCCAAATCCTAAACCCTAAAACCCTAAAAACTAAACTCTAAACCTTAATTATGCACCCAAATATAACTTGTATACACCCAAAATATACCCTAAAACCCTAAGACCTAAAACCCTAAACCCTAAACCCTAAAAACTAAACCATAAACCCTAAAACCCTAAAAACTAAACCCTAAACCTTAATTATGCACCCAAATATAACCCGTATACACCCAAAATATACCCTAAAATACTAAAATCCTAAACCCTAAACCCTAACACCCCTAAAACTTAAAGCTCTAAATCCTAAACCCTAAAACCCAAAACCTTAAAACATAAAAACTAAACAAAACAATAATTTATAACATAAACAGTAGCATCTGAAAATATATAAATGTATAATGTCAAACACAAGAAAATTCAGAAAAACACCCAAACAACTAAGCTTTACACCCATATTATGTTACTATACACCCAAAAAACTATCCCCTGCTGCTGGTTCCCTGAACTAATAATTCATAACATGTCCGTGATATGGTCTGGAATTTGGACGAACCACTGATGCAGCATCAAAGAGATTTAACTGGAAATAATAAACTCACATATTAGCAAAACTATTAACAAGAAAAATAAACTCAATCACCACATATTTAAAGAACAACACTTTTACCGCGTTTAAAGCTTTCATTTTCTTCTTCTTTGAGACATTTGCAATCTGCTTGTCCAACTTTGAACCTAGCCTATTTTTTGGATGTCCTCTTGTTCGAACCCTTGGAGGGCTTTGAAGCTCGTTAACAGATTCCAAGTTGGCATCTTTGTGAGATAACGAACATGTCCCCTTCCTTTTGACTTTCAGTTCTTCCATCTCAACCACGACATTATCGTACGCACGGTGCAGAATGGCAGTCAGCTCCTCCGATTCTGATGTAAATTCGTAAATATTTTGCGAACGAAACACCAATTGGTCAAATCTCTTGCTTCTTGGCTCCAACAGTGGCTCGTCGTGGCTACTCTTGATGTGTATGTGTCGCCTCTTTACCTTCTTGCTCCATCATTCCAATATATATCTGGGTGACACTTGGGTTACTCGTTCAAAGCTTAACACGCTTAGTGTGTGACGGCACAATATCCCTATTGACTCGAATAATAAGCATTGGCATTTCACTTGGGCTGCTACTGAGTCGTAAGTTACCACAAACTTGTTGAATATTGAGCTGGAAACTTGTTCTCCAACTTCGTATACTGAATAGCCTAGAGCAGAGTTCGTTAATCTTGTGATGCAATTCGCCTTCCCTCTAAATTGTGCTTGGACTTCTCTAAACTTTTGGTGAGTGTACACATGTTGAAACTGAGCTTCAACGGAGGATTTTGTTGCACACGGTATCACCGTATGAAAATCTGTAGCATCCGATTCTCTCTCTGCTTGCTCCCTGCTTCCGAGGCAATTATCCTATTATTTGACAAATTGAATAAGCGAGCTGTTCTGAGTAATAAACTTGTTAAAAAATGAATGCATGCTCTTGCTCCTTTGTGTGCTTCTCATCCTAGCCCAGAAGTGGTGATCCAGAAAAATTGGAACCCATATATGACGGTCTTCATAGAGATCTGCAAAATGCACCCAAATCAGAATACAATGCACCCAAAAACATGCAAGTAGCACCTCTATTGCAGATTTTAAATGTCATTACCTGAAAGCCACTTGTTGTCCATAAGACCATACTTCAACAGAAAATCATCCCAATTCTTATCAAATAATTCTTTGGTATGAGAGTTCCAAACAACTTGGCTCATTTCTTCTTGGATTTCTGTGTGTCCCTTGAACCCATTTAATTTGCTTGGAATCTTCTTGGTGATGTGCCGAATATACCAACGGTGAATTGTTGTGGGCATACGAGCCTCGTAGCCCTTTTCATTGACGCACATTGATCGGTGAGAATCCCTTTCGGAGCACTTCCTCCCATGAAACGAAGCCAACATTGAAATAACCATTTGAATGATTCAATATCTTCGTTTTTCATCAAAACGCATCCAAGAAGTGTTGAGTGACCGTGGTGATTCACCCCGACAAAAAACCACAAACCAGATTATACCTGAAATAGATTAACACAAAACAGAATTATAATCAACAAAATGCACCCAAATAATGATTCTATGCACCCAAAAGATGCCGATATGCACTTCTGGAGTAGATTCATCAAACAACATAAATTCAACATCATAAACTAGAACACCATGTTACCTGTTTGTATTGTAGGTGGTGTCAAATGAAACAACATCTCCGAAATACTCACAGGCAGCTCTACTCTTTTCATCTGCCCAAAAAGCAAGCATAATGGACTGATCGTCTTCGAGTTCAAGCTTGAAAAAGAAATTATGATTCTTCTCTTTCATTCTTAATAAGTATTTCCCGAATTCTTTTGCATCTTCTTATTCTGAAACATTTCGCACTTCTCTAGTGATGTAATTCCTCACGTCTTTTTCGATAAAATTTAACTCATGGTGACCCCCGGCTACTGCAACAAATCATTGGAAAGTTTTGCTAGGTCTGATGCCGGCTTCCTCATTATTCTTTATTGTGCGACGCACGGACATGCTTAGTTCCCTATGCTGTTTGAGCGTCTATGCTTGATCTGGACAGCAAGGATGTGAATGATGCAACACGACATTTGAAATGATCCAAATACCAACATCTTTCAATACATGTATATAAATTCTTGCAGGACAATTTAAACCAGCTGAGGGATTTGTCTTCTCGGTCAGAGATATTTCTTATTTCCATTTTCCCTCTCTAGTACATGTAATAAGTTGATTCTTAATTTCGTTTTCCTTCTTATTTGTGCACCGAACTCTTGTAGAAAAACCTGCAATCTTTGAATAATCCTTGTAGAATTTTGCAGTATCGTCAAGGGTTTTAAAAGTCATCCCAACCTTGGGGACAAACTGGTCATCAACTGCACAAAAGGTCTGCAAAAATACACTATATTAAAACAAAAACTAAAACAATTCAACTAAAATAATAAACTGTAATAAACTATAAAATGCACCCAAAATTTCCCTAAATGCACCCAATTATTACTGATCTACACCCGAATGTCTGATATAAAATGGACAAAATTATTTTAATTCTAAGGAGAACTAGTGCGTTAGATTCAATTCAAATAAGGAAGAACAAACAGCAAATATCACAGGCAAGGTTCACAGATTATTCAGCTACACAATAAAAAAACTACTAATCAAATTCAAATTCAGATTCAACTACTAACAAAAACAAAATCACACCTCAGGAACTTCATTGGATTCAGTTTCAAAATCCACTTTGCTCTGGTTCAGCTGAGAATCTGAAGTTAAATTATCCATTATCTTCAAACACAAAACAAAACGGAAAATCTAAAGCACGTAAGGTAGAGAAAAAATGCACGTAAAACACTAAAGAGAAGGAACAGATGAGAAAACACACGTAAAACATGAAAGAGAAGGCACAGAGAAATGCTCGAAAGAGATCGAGAAGAGAAGGCAAGGAAACGCAGAAGAAATCTGAAGAAGGAAACGAAATCCGTTTGAAAAAGGAAGTTATATATTCGCGCGTTGATTGATTGAAAAATCTGTTAAACAGGCGCGTGAAACATACGTGCCAAGAGAAGCGCGTTTTAGGAATAAAGGATATTAAGGACTTGTAAGACTTGTATAAGGAAAGGACTTGTATGTGGAGATTTTCTCTATTGATCATTGAAAAAGAACACCTAGATAAAGTTCCCGTTTTTGCGAATTTGTCTGCCACTATGTTAGTCGTTCGAGGCACATATGACGGAAACAACATGTGGAAGATGCAATAAAGACAAAGTCTCAGAGACAACCTCATTTAGCTCAAGTAAGTTCTTCTAAAAGTAGACACTAGCTATTTGATTGACTTGAATTGAATCAATCTCAACAATAAATCTAAACCAAGCGTAATCAAAATCCTAAGAAGATAGCATCAAGCTCCAGTTTCAGCACTCCAAGGCTAGGCTTCTTAAAAAAAGCCAACAATCCAAGCCCCATTCGAGTCCCAAATTACATGGTGCAGATTTCGAATACCACAAACTAACTGATAAGTGCACCGGGTCATACCAAGTTATAACTTAAGTGAGTGAGTGTCGATCCCACGAAGATTAATGGATTAAGAAACAATAGTTGAGTGATTAGACTAATTAGACAAGCTAAATTGAGTGGTTTCAAGTTCGAGTAGTATAAAACAGTAAATCAGAGAATGCAAGAAAGCAAATAGTAAATGGTTGGTGAAAATAGAATGAAAAAACAGTTAAGGCTTTGGAGATGTTCGAATTTCCAGTTTAACAATTCTTATCAATTACTTTAATCATGCAAAGATTCAATACATGGAAAACCTTAAGTGATTAAACCTTAATTCCTTAGTAATTTAATCTCTTCTAATTCAATCAACCACCAACTTTTTGGTGACTTAATTTAAATTAGAAGGTTAAGTCCAATTCTAGTCTATTAGCCACACAAACCCTAAGTATCCAAAAATAAGTAGATTATATGTCACGTATTCCGTTAAATCCAAATAATTAGAGAGTTGTGAGGAACTAATTTCAATATGTTATTCAAGCGATTTAACTTTTCCAAGATTCAACAAGAATTCAAATAAAAAAAGAGTTATCTTTCAATATACTCTAATTCCTAGGATGAAAAACGAAATCAATCCTTAAATTTAAATCAGTGCATTGATCAAGAATAGAATGACAATAGTATTAATCCATCAAAATAAACAGAGCTCCTAACATTAACAATGGAGGTTTAGTTGCACATGACTCAGAGAAAAACCTTGAGTTTTAAAAAGTGTAAAAGTGCAGAATGAGGAAGAAGAAGAAGAGAAAGGAGAAAGCCTGAAGGGCTGAGTGCTGTCTCTTTTTATATTTAATCCTTATTTGTTCTAAATTTTTAAATCTAAAACCCTAAAAACTATATAAGAAAATCAATTAAAAATTAAATTAATCCTTCCGTAGAGAGTTGAGGATGCACTACTGGCGCTAAATGCTGAGCAGTGGCGTTTAGCGCTGCTAGACAGAGAGCATCATTGGCATTTCTGGACACCTGGCGCTAAACGCCAGGTAGTGGCGTTTAGCACCACCAGCGTAGGACCTTGGCACACTTTACCAGGCACTTGACGCTAAACGCCGAGTCATGGCATTTACCGTCACCTTCACAGAGAGCTTGCACGAAGTACGAGATGTCTGGCGCTAAACACCAGGTAGTGGCATTTAGCACCAGCTTGACAACTTCAAATTCCTCCTTTTTCTTCTGCAGAACTCTGTCAAGCTCGCCCAAATTTTACCTGAAATAAATAGAATAACAGTGCAACTCAAAGTAGCATCCATAATGGTCTAAAACACCAAAAACTCATAAAGACTCAACAAATCTACATCTAAATCACTAAGAATAGATAAGAAAGATGCTCACACATCACAACACCAAACTTAAATTGTTACTTGTCCTTAAGCAACTAAAAATAATATGAACCTGAGACGTGGGTTTGCCTGAGAGTTTAGTTTTCAATTTAGCTCCTGTCTATCTTCTGAGTGGGGTTAACAACACTGTGATCATGAATAGTCTCGGCATCTCACTATCCTTTGAAGCTTAGGAATGCCAATGTCATTCGAAACTAGAATCCGAATGATACTATGAATTCTCTCTCTTTTAACTTCTGATTAATCCTTGAACACAACATTTGCTTTTTTTTTCTTTAGTGCTTTGCACTTTGAGCCTAGTCGTAACTCTAAATATTTTGTCTCAAGCTTTGCTTGACATTGAAACACCATAAGCACATAACCGAAAAACTCTTTGAGTTCTGATTTTTCTATTGAATTTTCCTAGTCAGTGGTGCTCAGAGCCTTTGGTATACTCTTTAATTGCACTTGGCTTTGACTCTAAGTATTATGTCTCAAGAATTTCTTGACACATGCATACCACAAGCATATATCTAAGAAAACAACTTTTTGAGCTTTGATCAATTTTAACCTTCCTAGCCATTTATGTTCAAAGCCTTGAGCCTTGCTTTTTATTTTCTTTTTCTTGCTGTTTCTTTTGTTTCAAGGATTAACTTCTTGTTTAATTTAGAGAAATCATAATACTTCTCTAAATTCCTATTCCTCGTGAATTAACATACTTTATTCCAAGATCAAACATGCACTGTTCTTTTTCATGCATCCACAATCATAGATAAATACCACCATATCTAATTAAATAAGACAATTCTGAATATAAACTCAAATACTCATGTATTACACCACTTTTCTCTTCTTCTTTTTTCTTTCTGAATTTAAGCTTAGTGAGCGGTACATGAGACATCTTTTTAAAATAGAAATAAAAATAACCACACATACTAACTAGAGCTAGAAAGACCAAAAATACTAAAAATTATGCAAAGAACAAAAAATAAGCAACAGAAAATAGAAAATAATAAAATAAGAACGGAAATGAAAATAGCATAAAAGGAAACTCAACCACCTCGGTCATTCTGGTGGTCGTCTCCTCCATCAGGCCGTCCAATGTCAAGTCTCATCTGTGTGAACTCTTGGTGCTGACTTTGCTGTTTTGCTAGAACCTGCTGAAGGAGAGCACTATGACCATCCTGGCTCACCCTCAGTTGCTCAATAGAGGAAGTCAACTAATGCCAATACTCCTGTAGAAGAAAGTGGTGTCCCTGAGGCATCATGGGCTGCTCCTGCTGAGGAGGAAAACTGACTCTCGTTGTGCTGCTAACTCCTTTCTCGAGACTCGTGCATACTCTCGGGCATACTCTATGGGAATGAAGGTGTCGTGCTCTATGCGCACTCTGGAGAAATCACAGAGGTTGTAGATGAGATGTAGAAATGCCAACTTGGCGTGGGTGCAGGCATTGGAAGCAATGCTATATATCTCCTGTGAAATCACTTGCTCTACCTCCATCTCATTCCCGAGAATGATACAGTGGATCATTACAGCTCCGTCCATAGTAACCTCGCAGCGGTTACTAGTCGAGATGATGGAGCGTTGGATAAACGCCAATCACCCTCAGCTACCAGCCTCAAATCATGTTGCCCCAACTGATAAGGTTATACCTCTGAATTCAGCTTCCACTGGGCTCCCGGGAGGCATATATTTGCTAGAATTTGATCAAACCTCCGGTCATCACTCATCCTACTAGCGTAGGAGTGATCATCATCCCTCAGCTGTGGTAGTTGGAGTGTCTCCCTCACACTCCTTGGACCAAAATCTAGAATCTGTCCTCTGACCATGGTGAGCCAATTCTTAGGACTGGAATTCACGCCTCGCACGTGCTTGTATGTAACCCAAGCATCTGTATAAAATTCCTGGACCATCAGCTGGCCCACTTCAGTAACCGGGTTACACAATGTTCTCTAGCCTCTCCTCTATATCTGCTCCCTGATTTTCGGATACTCATCCGGCTTGAGATCAAATCGCACCTCTGGGATCACTTTTTTCTTACTAGTGATCAAAGAAGAGCTCTTCGTGCACCTTGGAACTGAACCGATTAGTATCATATGGACCGGTCATATGGATCTCATCCTTTCTCTCCCTATAGGAGGACTCTCCTCCCTCGGGTGCCATAAATAAAGATTAAAGAAAGAAGCGGCATGGCCACACAAAACTTAAAGCTTTTGCTCATTCCCAAACAAAGAGAAATAGTAAAAGGAGAAGGGAGTATGTGGGTGGTAATGGGGTAAGAAAAGGAAAGAAAAGAAGAAGAGGAATGTAAAAATGGAAGTTAATAGGGTAAATAAAAAATAGAGATAGGAGAATAGTAAAAAGAAGAACAGAGGAATAGGGTAGAAGAAGTAGTATTTGTGTAGGGATTATGGTTGTGGGATAGGGGAAAGGGGAGGTTGTGAAATAAAAAATTGAGAAGGGAAAGTAGTTGGAAGGAGTGAAGGATGGAGTGTGGTAAAAATTTGGTTATATAGAGGATGGGGGGATGGGGAAGTTACGGTTGGGGGGGGGGGAGGGAAATTAATGAAAATTGAATGGAATTAATAGGGAGGGTGGTTATTGGGCGGTAACAGTTGGAATGGGATTAGGGGGATGGGATTATAAGGGTTGGGGTGAATATGATTGGGTAGAAGGGGAGGGGGTTCAGCCATGGGTCCCACAAACATTCCCTTTTTCAAAATTCAAACTCCCCACAAAGGGGGCTGGAACACGCTACTGGCGCTACCTGGCGTTTAGCACCACCTCCGTGTTTTTTTATTTCTTTTTTTTTGCTCGTGCGTACGCGCACAGATCCGTGTGTACGCACATTAGGTGGAAAAGAGGAGGTTTGTGCGCACGAACAGCAGTGTGCGTGCGCACTCGAAAAAGAGTGTGGAATTGGTGGTGCTTCCCCTGGCACTAAACACCATGTAGCCGCGTTTAGTGCCACAATCACAGTGGCTAGCCCTCAAAATGCGTGCACCACAGCGTTTAGCACCGGGGCACCCGAATTAAACTTCTTCTAGAGTGGTCTGAACTATTTTCCAATTGCACATGTTCCTATTTTACACACTTTTTTAAACACTTTGTATGACCAAAACATATGTAAAAAGAAGGAAAACTATGAATAACTATAAGAAAATAATTAAAACCAAAATGAATGCAAAGCTAAACGATACTAAAGATTGGGTTGTCTCCCAATAAGCGCTTCTTTAACTTCACTAGCTTGACGGTTGATTTTTTTGTTATTGTGGGGGTTGATCTTAGTGCTTTAACTCCTCCCCTCTCACTGTGAATTTTATCTGTGTGTCACCATGAAGTAGCTCAATATGCTCAAGAGAGGGTATTCTATTTACTGTGTGAGGTAATATTGGATTACGAGTCAACACTATCTTCAACCCTGGTGAGAAATCTTTAGTGGGAATCTTCTTGTTTCTCCATCTCCTATGTACTCTCTTCTTAGAAGCCTCCTCCTTTCTTGATACTGCATTTCCAACACCAAACTTAGAATTGATGTCAGGGAGATTTTGTTGATTGTCATCAAATGAGACTTGAGCTACAGACCCTGTTGTGCATCATTAGGGGGTTCTTGAAGGATTGAATCAATAAGCTCAATCTGCATGCACCTGTCCTCTTCTTCTAATGAATTCATATTTTTAAAGACATGAAAGATCAGTTGCTCCTCATGCACTCTAAGCACTAATTCACCCTCTTCTACATTAATTAGAGTCTCCCAGTGACTATAAATGGTCTTCCTAAGATTATGGAAGTATTGTCATCCTCTCTCATGTTAAGAATGACAAAATCGGCTGGGAGGAAGAACTTCCTTACTTTGACCAAGAGATTCTCCACTATTCCATGTGCATATTAGAGATTTGTCCGTCATTTGTAATGCTATCTTTGTTGGTTGCTCCTCTTTGATTTGTAACTTTTTCATCACAAACAAGGGCATTAAATTCATACTTGTTCCTAGATCACACAAGGCTTTCTCAAAGGTTATGCTCCCAATGGTGCATGGAATTTGAAAGCTCCCTGTATCTGGCATCTTCCTTGGCAAATTACTCTGAATTACGGCACTACATTCCTTAGTCAAGACCACTGTCTCATCTCCCTTTAAAGTCCTCTTCTTGGATAGCAACTCCTTCATGAATTTAACATAGAGAGGCATCTTCTCTAAAACCACAACAAAAGAAATATTAATTTGCAACTTTCTGAAGACTTCCAAGAACTTTGAAAACTGCTTGTCCTTGGTTTCCTTTTGAAGCCTCCGAGGATAAGGAATTTTAGACTTGTACTCAGGCACTAGAGACTTCACCTTTTATTACTCAACATCAACTAGAAAAGGGTTATTAGGGTGCCTCTCAGGTGCGTGCTTCTCCTTGGCTTGTACTTCCTCTAGAGCTTCTTTCTCAACTGGCTCCTCAGTAACTGGTGTACGAAATCGTGATCATTCCATTCCTTGGTAACGGTGCTAAAAACTCAATACGCACGTTCATGATCTTATATCTATTTCACAACTTCGTACAACTAACCAGCAAGTGCACTGGGTCGTCCAAGTAATAAACCTTACGTGAGTAAGGGTCGATCCCACGGAGATTGTCGGCTTGAAGCAAGCTATGGTCACCTTGTAAATCTCAGTCAGGCGGATTAAATTGTATTAAGAAATTATAGTCGATGAAAATAAATAAAATATAAAATAGGATAGTGGTACTTATGTAATTCATTGGTGAAAATTTTAGATAAGCGTATAGAGATGCTTTCGTTCCTCTGATCTCTGCTTTCCTGCTGTCTTCATCCAATTAATCCTACTCCTTTCCATGGCAAGCTTTATGTAGAGCATCACCGTTGTCAATGGCTACATCCCATCCTCCTGTGAAAATGGTCCAATGCGCTATCACTGCATGGCTAATCATCTGTCGGTTCTCGATCATATTGGAATAGGATTTACTATCCTTTTGCATCTGTCACTACGCCCAGCACTCGTGAGTTTGAAGCTCGTCACAGCGATCCCTTCCCAGATCCTACTCGGAATACCACAGACAAGGTTTAGACTTTCCGGATCTCAGGAATGGCCATCCATGGGTTCTAACTTATACCACGAAGACACTAATAACTCGGACTCGGTCCCCTGTATTAGATATCCAAGAGATATCCATTCAATCTAAGGTAGAACGGAAGTGGTTATCAGGCACGCGTTCATAAGTTGAGAATGATGATGACTGTCACGATCATCACATCCATCATATTGAAGTGCGAATGAATATCTTAGAAGTGGAATAAGTTGAATTGAATAGAAAAACAGTAGTACTTTGCATTAATCCTTGAGAAACAGCAGAGCTCCACACCTTAATCTATGGTGTGTAGAAACTCTACCGTTGAAAAATACATAAGTGAAAGGTTCAGGCATGGCCGAATGGCCAGCCCCCATGATCTAAGAACTACACGTCCCAAGATGTCTAATACAATAGTAAAAAGTTCTATTTATACTAAACTAGTTACTAGGGTTTACAGAATTGAGTAAATGATGTAGAAATTCACTTCCGGGGCCCACTTGGTGTGTGCTTGGGCTGAGCTTGAAGTTTACACGTGGAGAGGTCATTCTTGGAGTTGAACGCCAGTTTATAACGTGTTTCTGGCGTTGAACTCCACTTTGCAACTTGTTTCTGGCGTTTGACTCCAGAATGCAGCATGGAACTGGCGTTGAACGCCAGTTTATGTCGTCAATCCTTATTCAAAGTATGGACTATTATATATTTCTGGAAAGCCCTAGATGTCTACTTTCCAACGCAATTGGAAGCGCACCATTTGGAGTTCTGTAGCTCCAGAAAATCTACTTTGAGTGCAGGGAGGTCAGAATCCAACAGCATCTGCAGTCCTTCTTCAACCTCTGAATCTGATTTTTGCTCAGATCCCTCAATTTCAGCCAGAAAATACCTGAAATCACAGAAAAACACACAAACTCATAGTAAAGTCCAGAAATATGATTTTTAATTAAAAACTAATAAAAATATACTAAAAACTAACCAAATCATACTGAAAACTATGTAAAACAATGCCAAAAAGCGTATAATTATCCGCTCATCAGTAACCTGTGCTTCTGTACCTGCCAATTGTCCACTTACCAAGGTGATGGCCTTACACTCCTCTCTTGGGTTTGGAATTTTGTTACTAAGAAAGGTATTGGTGGACCTCTTATCAATTTTAGCAACTTGTGTGGCTAGTTGACCCATCTAAACCTCCAAGTTCCTAATTAAAGCTTTGGTTTTCTACATGAAACTAATAGTATTCTTGGAGAGTTCTACAACTAAACCTTCCAAGTCAGAAGATTTCTGAGAACTGGATGGTGGATTGTTGTTGTTGAAATTATTCTGCTTGAAATTATTCTGATGGCCATCATTGTTATTGAAATTCTATTGCCTTTGTGGTTGATTTCTCCATCTGAAATTTCGGTGATTCCTCCACCCCGAATTGTAAGTCATAGAGAAAGGATCATTATTGGGGGATCTGGCGGAATTGCCCATATAATTAACCTGTTCATAGGAAAATTGACCATAATCAAAATTCTCACCTTGAAAAAATCCACCACTCATGTCATAAGAAGCATCTTGGGTATTAATAGTTGAAACTTGTAATCCACCCAAGTGTTGAGTAATGGCATTTATCTGTTGAGACATGGCTTTATTCTGAGTAAGAATGGTATCCAAAGCATCTAATTCCGTGACTCCTTTCTTCATGGCGGTCCTCTCAGAAGAGTATAAATATTGGTTGTTGGCAACCATCTCAATCAACTCTAGAGCCTCTTTAGTGGTTTTCTTCATGTGAAGGGATCCTCTTGTAGAATTATCCAAAGAGGTCTTAGCAGCCTGAGTAATCCCATCATAGAAGATCTACAACTGTATCCAGTCCAGAAACATATCGGGAGGACACTTTCTGAGCATAACCTTGTACCTCTCCCAAGCTTCATAGAGAGATTAACCCTCTTGTTGCCTGAAGCTCTGAACATCGGTCCTTAGCTTGGTCAGCCTCTGAGGTGGGAAAATTTTAATGAAAAATCTAATGACCACATTATCCCATGTATCCAGGCTCTCCTTAGGTTGTATATCAAGCCATTGCTTGGCTCGATCCCATACAGCAAACGGAAAGAGCAACAGTCGATAAATATCAGGATGGACTCCATTAGTCTTTACTGTATCACAAATCTGTAGGAAATTAGAGATGAACAAGTTTGGATCTTCCTGCAGGAGTTTATGAAACTGATAGTTTTGTTGCATCAAAGTAATGAGTTGAGGTTTCAACTCAAAATTGTTAGCATTCACTAGGGGCACACCAATGCTACTGCCATAGAAAGTGGAATTTGGAGCAGCGTAGGAGCCAAGATTTCTCTAGGTTGTTCAGGAGCGTTAGGAGCATTAGGAATGGCAATATTGTAGTTGTTGTTTGGCTCCATGGTGATTTCTTCAGCTTCTTCCTTAGAATTGTCCTTGAGACTTTCAGTGGCTTTATAAGCTCTAGCCTGCTGTTGGCGTCTTCTAGCGGTCCTTTCAATCTCAGGATCAAAATCAAGAAGAGGTTCCTTGTCCTGTTCTTACTCATAAACAAACAAAAATAAGAAAAAGTAGAAGTCTCTATGTCAGAATGAAGAGAATTCCCGGTGAGGTAAACTAAGTAAAAGAAATAAAATAAAATCAACTAAATAAAAGAATGTAGAAATTTTCGAAATTAAGAAGAAAAAAATAGGCAAATTAAAATGAATAAAACTAAGGGAATTTAGCATACAATTTTTGAAAATTAAAAGAGAAAAATAAGCAAAATAAAGCAAGAAAACATCTAATCTAGGTAATCAAATAACGGGTAGTTGTCAATCACAGTTAATCCCTAGCAACGGTACCAAAAACTTGGTGTAGATTTTCGAAAGCCACAAACTAACCGGCGAGTACACCGGGTCGTACCAAGTAATAACTCAGGTGAGTGAGTGTCAATCCCATGAGGATTAATGGGTCAAGAAATAGTAGTTGGATGATTAGGCTAGTCAGACAAGATAAATTGAGTGATTTGGATTCAAATAGCATAAAACAGAAATCAAAGAATACAAGGAAACAAACAGTGAATGATTGGTAAAAATAGTATGAGAAAACATTTAAGGCTTTGGAGTTGTTTAAATTTTTGGATTAACAATTCTTATCGTTTACCTTAAACATGCAAAGATTCAATTCACAACAAACTTTAAGTGATTAAACTCTAATTTCTTAGGAATTTAATCTCTTCTAATCCAATCAACCGCCAATTTCTTGGTCACGTAATTCAAATTAGAAGGTTAAATTCATTTCAAGTTTATGAGCCACACAAACCCTAAGTACCCAAAGATACGATGATTATATGTCATATATCACGTTAAATCCAGATAATTAGAGAATTGTGGGGAATTCATTTCAAGCTATTTTTCAAGTGATTTAACTTTTCCAAGATTCAACAAGAATTTAATTAGAAAAAGAGTTATCTTTTAATATACTCTAATTCTAGGGATGAAGAACAAAATCAATCCTAGAATTTAAACCAGTGCATTGACTAAGAATAGAATGACAATAGTATTAATCATCAAAATAAACAGAGCTCCTAACCTTAACAATGGAGGTTTAGTTGCTCATGACTCAAAGAAAATCCTTGAGTTCTAAGTGTAAAAGTACGGAATGAGGAACAAGAAGAGAAGAGAGCCCGAAGGGTTGAATCTTTTCTCCTTTTATATCTAATCCTAATTGATACAAAATAAAAATTCTAAAAACCTAATAATATCTTTTCTTAATTTAAAAATTAAATTACAAACTAAAATAAGCCTTCCATGGAGCACTTGGACACGCTACTGGCGCTAAACGTCGAGCAGTGGCGTTTAGCGCCACTAAATAGAGAGCATCTTTGGTGTTTCTAGATACCTGGCGCTAAATGTCCAGTAGTGGCATTTAGTGCAACCAGCGCAGGACCTTGGCACACTTTACGAGGTACCTGGTGCTAAACGTCGAGTCATGGTGTTTATCGTTAGCTTCACAGAGAGCTTGCACGAAGTACGAGGCGTCTGGCGCTAAACACCGGGTAGTGGCATTTATTGCCAACTTGACAGCATCATATTTCTCCTTTTTCTTCTGCAGAACTCTGCTAAACTCGCCCAAATTTTACCTGAAATAAATAGAATAACAATGCAACTCAAAGTAGCATCCATAATTGTCTAAAACACCAAAAACTCATAAAAACTCAACAAATCTACATCTAAATCACTAAGAAAAGATAAGAAAAATGCTCACGCATCAACCATCATAGAAAATCTATAATTGTATCTAGTCCGCAAACATGTTCGGAGGGCACTTTCTCACCATAGCCTTGTATCTCTCTCAAGCTTCATAGAGAGACTCTCTTTCAAGTTGTCTAAACGTCTAAATGTCAGTCCTCAACTTAGTCAACCTCTGAGGTGGAAAGAATTTGGTTACGAACTTACAAACAAAATATGCCCAAATTGCTATACTTTCCTTTGGTTGTGTCTCAAGCCACAGACTAGCTCAGTCTCTCACAGCAAAAGGGTTATAACAACAACCTGTAGACATCGGCGGGAACCCCATTAGTCTTGACTATATCACGTAGGGGTGTTCGCGGTGAGGTTTGGTTCGGTTTTTTAGAGAAAAGTCATCCGATCCAATCGTTTAATTAATATGCGGTTCGGTTTGGTTCGGTTTTTTTACCAAGACCATCCGAACTAAACCAAACCAATTAAATTCGGTTTGATTTGGTTCAGTTTGTTTGGTTTTTCAATCAATTAAAAAAATACTACCATACTATTTCACAAAGTCATCACATTAAAATCAACAAACACAAATACACAATAACTAACAGTCTTAATCCAATGAAATTCAATGACAAAAGAAATTAACATATGATAATTAAAGAAGTTTAAAAGTTTATTAGTCAACACAACATAAAATAAATATAAATTTTCAGTGTTTCTACGAGGACTCGCGCAGCAGGCAATGCAGTCGGAGATCTGATGCTTGTAGATTCATTTGGAAGAGGAACTGGCGCAACACCAATCCATCATCATAACACAATCTCTTTCATGACCATTTATTTGCTATTTTTTGTTTTTGTATCCTGTAAATTTCTGCAGATTTAAACAATAAGAAAGGATATTTCTAGCACATAAACATCATGATTCACTAAACAATAAAAATACCTGCAGTTTGATAGGTTCTCCAAAGTTGTTTATATGAACTCTTTTTCACTGAATGCATAAAATCTGCAAACAAAGATCCAAACATTTCAAACAATTGGGAGATCCAAAGCTAACTGTATCATTGAACAAGTATGTCTAGCTGATCGAAGAAATGGAACACTTACCCTTCGACATCAAACAATACTAAACTACTTCAGAGTATGATAAAACCTATTTCTTAAACAAATACATCGAATAGTGAACCACAGAACCAATTTCCCTAAACAAATACATTGAACAATCAGAAGCAATTTCCCTAATCAAATACATTGAACATTGAACCATATAACCAACAATCAGAAGCAATTTCCCTAAACAATGAATAACAAATAAACCAATGAACAGTGAACCAGTAATCAGAAGCAATTTCAATAAACAATGAATAATAAATAACACAATGAACAACAATCAAAAGCTGGTGAACAGAATAAAACAATGAATCAATAATTATTAAACAAAAATTAGTCAAATTACAAACCTGACTCGGAGGCTTGGGCTCCATATCTGACTTGAATAGTTGGCTGAGTGGCTCGGTGCTGTGCTGTGTTGTGGGTGGCCAGAAATGCTGCTGGGAAGAAGGCTTTGGCGCTGCTGGGTAATTTGTGGCACCAAATGAATTCCTTATGGCAACTACATCAACACACAAATCTCAAATCCAGCAATTAATTATATATAAAATGCAATTAAATATACCTTACACCTTCTCTAACAATCAGAACCTAGAACCCTAACAATAAAAAACACACCTTCTTTAACAATCAGAATCTAGAACCCTGACAATCAGAAATAATACACATTCATAAGCTAAAACCCTCAAATACAACAAACTGCATAAAAAATTCCACAATCAACAACAATTAGCAATTTCAAAAATACACTGAACATAGAGCATAAATTATTCAAACAAAAGCAGAAATTCAAACAAAATAAAATTATTAACAATTTCTAAAAATCATCAACAAATAAATGAACAATCAACAACAATCAGTGACAAATAGATAATACATGGAACAGAAATTATTCAACTTAATACCTTACTTGGAGGCTCCATATCTGGTGTCCGGTGCTCGGAGGTGCTGGGAAGGGCTGAGAGGTGCTGGTTCAGCGCTGCTGGGAGGGGCTGGGTTTGCTGGTTCGTGCTGCTGGGAGGGATTGAACGTCGCTGATGGGTTCGCGCTGCTAGGAAGGGCTGAACGTCACTGCTGGGTGGCTAGTCTGGCACGGCGCTGCTGGGAGGGGCTACGAGGCACTGGTTCGACGAGACTGGGAGGGGCTGGTTCGGCGGGACTAGGATGGGCTGCGAGGCGATGGGAGAGTGGGAGGCGGGGCTGGGGAGGCGTGGCTATGAGGGGTTGGGGTGGGGTAATGGGGCTTCTTTGAGAGAGAATTGCTGCGCTAGGTTAGGAGTTAGGGACATTAGGTTATCTGATGGGGGTGGGGTGAGGCAATGGTCTAATGGATTTTAGGGTTTTTAAGTTGACCGGTTCAGTTCGGTTCACTTAGGGTCTTCAGTGTTAGAACCGAAAACCGAACCGAACCGCATAAAAAATAGTAGAATATAATTTTTTTGGTTTTTCGGTTGTCGGTTTGTTCGGTTTTCGATTTTTTGGTTCGGTTGATCGGTTTTGTTCGGTTCAGATCGATTTTGAACACCCCTAATATCATGTATTCTCAAAAAATTGGATATGAATAGATTAGGGTCCTCATGCGGGCTTCCACTGAACTGACAATTCTATTGAACTAAAGAGTGAATTGTGACTTTAACTCAAATTTATTGGCATGCACAACCGGTGGTACAATGCTTCCCACACAATTCCTGGGATTGGGATTAGTATATGACCCCAGATTCTTCTGACCGGCGAGACATTGTTAGGGGTTATTGACCACAAGATTCTCAGTATTATCAGCAATACTGAGTTTAGCTTCCTCCTCAGATTCGTCCCCAAAGATTTCTTGAACTGATTGGGCTCTAGCTTGTTCCCCTTTTCTTCGAAGAGTTCTTTCAATCTCAAAATCGTATAGAAGAGGCTCTTTATCCCTTTTTCTCTGTATAAACAACTAGAGACAAAGAAAAGTAGGATTCTCAATGTCACAGTGAAGAGAATCCTAGTGAAGCTCACAAAAATAAAAGAAAAATAATTAAAATAAATAAAGACTAAAGGGGTAAAAATTAAAGGGGAATAAAATTAAAAAGAAACGAGAATTAGCAACTAAACAAAAGTAAAACGAAGAAAAATGTCTAATCTAGGCAACTAATTAACTGGTAGTTGTTAGTCACAGTTAATCCCCAGTAACGACGCCAAAAACTTGGTACAAAATTTCTAACCACAACTTACCAACAAGTGGATTGGGTCGTACCAAGTAATAACTTACGGTGAGTGACTGTCGATCCCACGAGGATTAACGGACTAAGAAAGCAGTAGTTGATTAGTTGTTCTAGTTAGACATATTAAAATGAGAGTTTTGATTGTCAAATAGCATAAAAAGCAATAAACTAATAAAAGCGAATAGTAAATGGTTGAGAAAACAATATGAGAGTGGAGTTAAGGCTTTGGAGATGTTTAAATGTTTGGGTTAATATTCAATGTCAACTACCTTGATCATGCAATGATTAAGTTTATGGCAAACTCCAAGTGATTAAATTTCTATTCCTAGGCAATCCAATCTCCTCTAATCCAATCGACCATCAATTCTTGATCACTCAATTGTATTAGAGGGTTAAGTTCAAATTTCGATTTATGAGCCACACAAACCCTAAGAACCTAAAAACATGATGTAGTTATATGTCATGTACCACATTAAGTTCAGATAATTAAGGAGTTGTGAGAAATTGGTTTGAAGTTGTAATTCTAATGATATAACTTTTCCAAAATTCAAATAGAATTCAAGTTAGATTAGAGTCATTTCCCAATAATCACTCATCCTTAGGATGAAGAACGAAACCAATTCTTAAACAATAATCAATGCATTAATCAAGAGTAGAAGAACAAATAATTATTAATCCACTAAGGTAAATAGAGCTCCTAACCTTAACAATGGAGGTTTAGTTGCTCATGGTGTAGAAAATCCTAGCAGAGAAAAAGTGTAAAAGTGCGGAATAAAAATTAGGAGAAGAGAAGTCCTTGCATGGGCGGATCTCAATCCTATTTATAGTCCTAATTAAAATTGATTTGAAACTTAAATTAAAACCCTAAGAGATCTTTTTTAATTGTTATTTGATTTGGAATCAAATCTTGAAGCCTTTCATTGATGCATTGCAAATGTGTGGTCCCCATTGTGATTCTCGCCATTGGAGCTAAACGCCGGTGACTGGGCATTTAGCGCCCATCATCCAGCAAGCCTTACACGCAAAATATGGTCATCGGTGCTAAACGCCGATGAGTGAGCGTTTAGCGCCAGCTATCCAGCAACCAGCAGGCACAAATTACGAAGCTTTCGGCGCTAAACGCTAAGTCATGTCATTTACTCCATTTAGCGCCACCCATCCAGAGGAGAAGTGTCTCGTTTAAGCTCTTGTAGTCGTGTGTACGTGCAGCACATGCGTACGCATGGCTTCCCTCTCTGCTCCAGTGAAGCGTACGCATGCATGATGCATACGCATGAGCCTCCTTTGCTTCTTCATGCCTTTTTTTAAATTATTCATTCGAATGCTATCAAAAATCAATCAAAATCCACAAAAACTCAAAGTAGCATCCACTGGGGCATAATCTACTAAAATACACTAATAAATCAATAGAACCCCATATAAATCATATAGAAAAGACACTAAGAATGCTCACGCATCACCCCTCACATGCCCTGATATAGTAACAATAAGAGAGATGATGGAATCATGATGCATCTGTCACACGAAGAATCTTGGAAGCATTTTGATTGTGTCCATCTATATTTGTGAGCAAGCCTAGAAATGTTAGACTAGCTTTCTGCTCTAACGGGTTCACACCGAATTCCAATTTCGGTAACACATACTCTTGTTGGCTTGTAGTGGCAACACCTTATAACCTGAGTCTTGAAACGTGCATGAAGGACCCATATATGTTCCTAACTTGCATCATATCTGGTCCCGCAATCTAAAGGCCAAAATAGATGTCTTCTTGCAGCCATTGATGGATGAGTTAAGGAGTTGTGGATCGATGGTGTAGAAACGTATGATATTTTGACGAAGATAAACTTCCAATTGCATGTTGCGTTAATGTAGACCATTACAACTTTCTTGCATACAGAATATTGTCAAGTTGGTCCACTCATGGCATAATGGAATGCCCCATTTGTATGGAGAATACAAAGGCATTTTGGTTGACGAATGTATAGGTTAGACTGGATGGACATTTGCAGACGGCCAGATTTGAACTTAAAAAGACTTGATAAACGGGCGGTCAGCTAAACCAAAGGAGGTGTTCGCTCTAGCGAAGGAACAGAGACAAAATGTTTGTAAGTAGATTAGAGGATTGAAGTTTCCTGATGGTTACACATCTAACTTGAGCAGGTGTGTAAACGTCTCACAGGGTAAGCTTGCTAGGTTAAAGAGTCATGATTGTCATGTCTTCATAGAGTCTTTGCTTCCTGTCACGTTCAGAGAACTTTCAACCAACTTCTGGAAATCCCTCACAGAAATAAGTGAGTTCTTTAGGGAGTTATGTGCTACAAAACTTAGCATTAATGATCTCACAGTCATGGACAAGAACATTCCCATCATACTTTGTAAACTAGAGAGGATATTTTCTCCATCCTTTTTTGACATTATGGAACACTTAGCAATCCACCTATAGTATGAAGCAATACTATGTGGACCAGTCCAATTTAGGTGGATGTACCTATTTGAGAGGATAATTGGTTTATACCATAAGGAACACAACTCGGATTGAAGGCAGCATTTGCAAAGTATTCCAAGCTAAGAAAACATCCACATTTTGATTATTCTATTTTCAGCCTCATATTGAGTCACGTAGAACAAGGGTTGGAAGGAACAATGAGGGGGGAGAATCCTCGTCAAGTAGAATAACATATCCAATCTTTGCTCTAGAAGGAGCTACAATGGGTGCGGGCAGTGACTACTGGTTAGAGTAGAAGAAAATCGATGCCGCATATCTGCATGTTTTGCTTGACTGTGACTAGATTTTACCCTACCTCATGTGAGTTTTTTAAGTCTTCGTAAATATTGCAATTAGTAAGATACTAACTTCTTAATCTAATCAAAACTTCTTTATCCTATTCTATCATATAGGGTATTCCAAGAGGAAAATCCTGATACCTCATTGAACAATTTTTCACATTGGTTCAGAGAATATGTCAGCATGCATCTAGCTGACATAACATATTGGGAACTAGTTGCACTTAGGTGAGGCCCAATGAATAAAGACACTAGCTACTTGATATACAATGTTAATGGATATCGGTTCCATTCTTTACAGTGGTCGATTGAAAAGAAAACAAATAATACTAGAGTTTGGGTTTGTGGGATTCAGGCGGTGGTTATTCTGATTGGTTTGGTATGTTGCACAACATAATTCAGTTAGAGTATTTCTTTCACACTACGTACAAGGTGTACATTTTAAATGTGAATGGTATGATCCAAGTTCGTGACAAGGAACACGAAAGCACAAGGACTATGATATCACTGAAGTTAATGTAACCAGGAAATATAGGCACTATGATCCTTTTATTCTACCTCAAAATATACGACAGATATACTATTTACCTTATCTGGGTTCATGCAAGTCTAGTTGGGTGGTTATAGTTAAGACTAAGCCAATAGGCCGCATCGAGTCTGATGATGGAACAGAGAGTCAGGAACCTTACTAGATTGATAACCCAACTCCTTCGAAAATGGTGGTTGATACCAGTGAACCGATCACCCTTAGGTCAGCTGTTATGAATGATGACATCATTGACCTTGGAATAGATAATGATGCACTACCACTAGAGGACGACGATCTTCAAGAAGAAGACGGGATCGATGGCGACAAAGAAGAGGAAGACGAGTTCGATGATCAGGAAACTACCTCGGAAGAGGAGGATGTTGAACCAGAGGAAGAATATGATGAATCTGAATAGGGTTAATGTACATATAGTTCTATCGTATGTATTTCTTTACCAAACTTTGAGAAGAATGTAATATAATTAGCATTATTTCAGATATTTCAATTACCATCATTTCGTATTTTTAATTTGTATATTTGATATTTCACATCAGGTTTAAAGCATTATTTCAATTATTAATTATCAGGATACATTATAGATGGATGAAAAAAGATTATTAAAACAAATAAAAAAACCACCATCGAAATATATCAACGGTAATAGCCCAGCCAATTTTCCAAAAAAAAATAAAAAAATATTTCTGTCGGCATTACCGTCGGATTAATCCGCCAGTAAAATGGCGCGAAGACGTATGATATGGCGCCAATATTACCGTAAAAAAATTTCCACCGGTAACAATCAACAAATTTCGTTTCCTTGATAACCATATTTCGTCGCTAAATTTGACGCAAATTACCGTCGGATGCATAAATCCGACAGTACTTTGTTACCGGTGAGGTTTATTCCATCGGATAAATACCGACGCAAAATCTGACAGTAAACATCGTACTATCAGATTTTATTTGTTTTTTCGACGGTACTCAACATCTTTTTGTAGTGAGATCCAGATTTCAAAAGCCGACTGGGTCACTATTTTTTCATGGAATCCGCATGAATCAAACTAGTTTTCACTTGTTTTGATACAAATCCAGTCTCAATAACAACTCAGCACAATTTGGTGTTTGGGTGAGTGATAGAGAGAACTATCCTTAAATCAAAGTTTAGATGATATTCAAATACAAAACATTAACCGAGATGAAGAGTAATTCAACCTCGAGTCGTCTTTCCTTGGAATGCAATTGAAGTGTCACACTTTCGGTTGTGGGGAAAAGGGGGGTTTTGCAATCAAAGAACGAAAGATTAAAAGAACTAAGAAATAAAAGAACTAAGGAATGATCAAGAATGGAAATTAATGCAAGTAAAAAGGAAATGAGACCAAAACTAGTGAAAATGCTAAGATATGCATAAAAAGCCTTGACTTGGGAATGAGGATCCAAGGAATCCTATCATCGCCATAACCATAACTATGATAATTATGATGAGTCAATCTCGCCTAGTTGACCCCTAACATCGAGGAGTAGGTCAAGCAAGCATAATTGACCTTAATCCATAAGTCCTAGCTAACTTACCAAACTAGTTGATAAAAAGCTAGCGTCAATGGAAACAAGAGTCAACTAACTACCCAAGAATTACCACTAAATATCGGACATTATGACTCTAGTATCCTAGGAACTCAAATCCCAAGTCAAGGTGTCAAATTCTACTCAAAATTACCAAGTGGCATTTTCACAAACACTTGGTGGGCATAAAACCAAAACATGATAATTTGCAAAAGAAAATGGAAAACTATGACCAAGTATTCACAATATCAACAATAAACAAGTAATCAAGCATAAGGAAAGCATAAAACATTAAATTCATCAACCAAAACTTCAAGAAATCCTAAATTGGAAATATGAACAAAGTAACTTGAACCATAGGAAAATAAAAGCAAAGTGATGTAATTAAAGAGAAGATTAAAAGTACTTACAATAAAGATGAGCAAAATCAAAGATCAAAGCTTGCTATAAAATACTACAATGAACCCTAATTAATAACCCTAAGAGAACATTTTCTACTCTACCCTACTTCTACTCCTAAAAACTATGTAAAACTATGTCTAAATCCTAATGAAAGCTTGTGTCTTCATATGTGAATGATGTCCCTTGATATAGCACTCCAAAATCAGCTTCAGCCTTCCAAAATTGGCCCAGAAAGACCCCAAAATCGCGAGCCACGTGACTTTTTAATGAAGTCACGCGCAGAGACTTGTGCGTACGCACACATGCTGATTTTTCTCCTATGCGTACGCACAGAAGTTGTGTATGGGCACACTTGCTAATTTTCCTCCTGTGCGTGGGCACAGGTGCTGATTTTGACCCTTGTGCGTGGGCACAGGCTGAAATACTTCTCTCCTTTGTTTTCTTCATTTTTTCTCCCTTTTTGCATGCTTTCTTCCACTTCTACCAAATTGTTCTTCACTCAACAAACATATCACAGCATCGAATGGAATAAAAGTGGGATTAAATTGCTCAATTTAAGTACAAAAACACATATTTTCACATTTAGGTTCAATTTAGGGATCAAACACAAAAGTATGCTATTTTGGTGATTAAGTGTAGGTTTATGTGATGAAATCCATTCAAATTAAGTCAAAATATCTCAGAAAATATGGACTCATCAATTCCCACACACTTAAACAATAGCATGTCCTCATGCTAAACCAACAAGGAGAATGATCAAAAGGAAACAACTTATTGAATGAAACTATCTATATGCATGCAAATATACTATATACTATCTATATCTATCTATACTATAGTATCATATGAAATTGGTGAAAACAAACAATCAAATTTCCAATCAAGAGTATAAACATATAGGGCTAAGCAAAGAATTAATCCAATGCAATCAAAATCTAAAGAATTGATTCAAATTTCACAATGAAGCAACTTGCAAGAATACATGATAAGTGAGGTGGAAACATAGAATTGAGTAATTGAACCCTCACTTGGTGTGTATACACTCTCACCGCTCGGTGTTTTGGGTTTAATCACTCAAGTCTCCCCCTAATCATGCTTTTGAGGATTTGCTTTTCATCTAACAATCAACAAACAAGTGATATATGAATGCAATTATCATGATGACTTCATATGGTTGTAATGGGGCTAGGGTTAAGGTGGGATAGATATGGCTAAGTGGACTAAATTGAATTGAATCATTGATTAGTTTAAGTATCCCACTCAACCTATATCAATCAAATCACAAAAATGCATTCTAACCACTCATTACTTTTTTTCACACACATTCATGCCTTGATTTCCATTCAAATTCACATATGCATTTTTTATTCATTTTTTTTCTTTTCTTTGGAGCAACCTTTGTCCCCTCTTCTTATTTTTTTTCATTTCATTTTTTTCTCTTTCTTTTTTTTCTATGACAAATGCATATGGTTAAAATAAATTGATACATGAATGTGCACCCATTTTCCTAATTTTCAATGAATACCCAAAAATAAACATTTTCTCTACCAATGCTTCCCAAAATTCCCTGATGAACCACTATTTTATGATTTATCTTGTGTTTAATTGAGTGGTTTCATCAAGTCTTCACCCACTTATTCATATGATTTGCATGATTTTACAATCCCTTCCTAGTTATATTCTCTGGTTGAAAACTTTCTTCCTAGAGATCTTAATTTGTATATTTTAATTCTCCTTTAAACCATTTGACGCCGTGATCCGTGTGTTAAGTGTTTCAGGCTTTATAGGGCAGGAATGGCTTAGAGAATGGAGAGGAAGCTTGCAAAAATAGAAGGAACACAAGAAACTAAGGAGATGACCAGAGAGCATCGACGCGCACGCATGGCTCACGCGTGCGCGCAATATGAAGAATATTGCAGCAACGCGTGCGCGTGCCTAACGCATACGCGTGAATTGGATTCTGCATAAAAGACGCGCACGCGTGGACGATGCATACGCATGACAAGAAAATTCGCCAAATGACGCGCACGCGTGACCGACGTGTACGCGTGACAAGCACGATCTGCAGAAATAACAGAAAACACTGGGAGCGATTTTGGGCCGAGTTTTGACCCAGTTTTCAGCCCAGAAACACAGACTAGAGCCAGGAAACGTGCAGAAACTCAACATACATTCTCATTAGGATAGTTTTTAGATTTTGAGATTGGAATCTAGAGAGAACTACTCTTCCTCTAGGTTTTGTTTACATTCATAGTTTATTAGTTTTATGCTTTTGCTTTTGGATATTGAAGAGTCATCACCTCCGTTGAAGATACTATTCTAGTTTGTTTTCTTACTCTTTTATTTATTTATTCCATATTCTTAATTCTTGTTTAGAGTGGTAATTGGATTATTTTCATGGATTGTTAATGCAAAGGATTACTTTTGCTTTTAATTAATTTTGAATCTCTATTTTATTTAATTTATTATGTCTATTTTCTATTCCAAACTCCCAATAACGAAGATGGTATCCATGTCAATAGAGTAAATTCCCTACTTGACATGGGGGTTGATTAAGAGGAGACACTTGAGTTGGAATGCTCAAGTAATTAGTTAAATTAGAAGTTGTTAGCTAATTCTGTATTTACTAACGCTAGACCTTCCCAATGGAGAGGACTAGGATTTGCGAATAAGAGTTAGCTCAATCACTTGACTTTCCTTTATTTAGTAAGGGTTAACTAAGTAAAAATAACAACCTCTTTATACTACACTTGAGAGAATTCCAACAAGGACAGAACTTCCATTTAATCATTCCTCCAGTCAAGGCTTTTTAATTTGAATAATATAAATTCCTTTTTAATTTTCAATGCACTAAATTACAATTGTTTATTTTCTGTTATTCAACTCTCAAAATTCTCAGAAACTCCTGATTAATAAATTAGCACCCTTTCTAGCAACTCGTTGGGAGACGACCTGGGACTCATACTCCCATATTTTTATTCTAAACTTTTGTGACAACCTTTTTAAATTGATGCGGCAGATTTTTGCTGGTTAAGAGCTATACTCGCAATGCTGTTCTTATATCACAATCTCTTAATTAGTCTAATTTCTGCCATGCACCAATTTTTGGTGCCGTTGCCGGGGAGTTACAATTGTGTGCTAAATTATTAATTAGTGTACATATTTTTATTTTAATTGCATATTTTATTTTATTTTATTACCATGACCTGTATGTTTCTCTCATTGAATGACGCGTTCACTTCCTGATCTGAGCTTAGCCGCATTTGATCCTAAAATTGAAAGAACTATTTCACGTATTAGGCGAGCTCAGTGCAGGTTAGCCTCTGAGGGTGGTGAAGTGATTGTTATCGATTCACCAGTCTCATCTGAGGGCGAATCTGAACCGCCATCTGAGAGCGAAACAAGCTCCTTTACTACTGATTCAGTTGATTCACGTGCTGATAGAATGGCAGCACCTAGGAGGATTACTCTCCAGGAAGCTGGAGCCCCAGATTTTACACTGCAGCCGTACCAAGTGCATCATCCAACTCTGGCTACAGATTTTGAACTGAAGACTGCACTAATCAACTTGATGCCCAAGTTTTATGGCTTACCTGCCCAGGAGCCTATCAAGCACCTAAGGAATTTTCAGACTGCCTGTTCTACTGTTAGGCGTTATGGTGCAAATGAAACTTCTATTCTGTTAACTACCTTCCCATTTTCTCTTGAGGGAAAGGCGAGGGAGTGGTATTACTCCCAACCTGAAGTAACTGTTACCAATTGGGATACGCTCAGGAGAGAATTCCTAGAAAAATACTTTCCAGCTGAAGTCACAGATAGATTGAGGAAAGAGATCTCCTGCATTGTTCAAGGTGAATTGGAAACTCTCTATGAGTACTGGAAGCGTTTTAAGAACCTTCTAGATGCATGCCCCCATCACATGATTGACAGGCTAGTGTTAATCAGTTACTTCACTCAAGGCATGAAGCCTAGGGATAAAACTACATTAGATGGTGCTAGTAACGGTTCTCTGAAGAAGTACAAGACCGTAGATGAAGCATGGCAACTGATCAGCGAATTAGCTGAGTCTACTAGAAATCACAGGCACAAAAGCAGCCACTCAAAGGCTGTTGCAGAGGTTTTCTCTAACAGTGAGACTACTGCTCTTACACAGAGCATATGTGAAATGACCAACCTACTGAAGCAGATGCAGTTGAATCAACAACAAACTCAACCTTCCCCACCATAACAAAGCCAACAGTTAATTCCCCAAAGAGTATGCGGAATCTGTGCTGATTATAGTCATTATACTGATGAATGCCTGCAGCTCCAACAAGAAGACAACACTGTGGCAGCTACTCATAACTTCTATGACCTCCCGAATCAAGGATACAATCAACAAGGCGGCAACTACAACTAAGGTGGGAACTATAACCAAGGATGGCAGGACAACTCCAACCAAGGTTGGAGAGATAATTCCAACCATAGCTGGAGGGACAACTATAACAGAGGAGGCAGAGACAACCAGAAAAACCAGAGGTGGAATAACAACAACAGACAGCAGAATCAAAACCAGCCGTACAGAGCACCTCACCTTAGGCAGTCCCAAGGACCCCAGCACAACCAACAACAGGACCCTCAGATCACTTATCCTACTTTCTCATCAAATGACGAGATGCTTCGTTCTCTTGCACAAGGACAACAAGACATGCAGACTACACTGAACTCTACTCTAAATGGTCTGAATGCCACTTTACAAGCTCTCGTCTCTCGAATAGATTCATTACATGCTTCTACCAACCAACCTTCAAGCTCCAGTGGAATTCCTTCTCAACCCTTACCTAATCCCAAAGGTGGCATCGATGCCATCACTTTGAGGTCCAGAACTACACTGCCAGAGAAGAATCAGGAGGAGCCAAGCCCACTAGAACACACCCCAATTAAAGACTCAGTAGAAGTGGAAAATGCTGAAGAGGAAGATGAAGTACAAGACAAGGTTGAAGAAAAAGTAGCTCAGCATGGGAATGGAGCACCAAAGGATGCAGAGGCTGCAAGTGGCGCCATTCCTATCCCATTTCCACACCTTGCAAGGAAGACCAGGAAGCAGATGGAACTTGATCCCAAAATGGTAGAAATTTTCAAAAAGGTTGAGGTAATTATTCCCCTTTTTTATGTTATTCAGCAAGTGCCTAAATATGCAAAGTTTCTGAAAGATTTATGCATACATAAATACAAAATTAATGAATTAGAAACTATCCCTTTAGGCAGTTCTATATCTGCTTTAATGGGAGGTATACCTAAAAAATGTAGTGATCCAGGTCCATGCATGGTTAACTGTACCATTGGAGGTGTAATATTTTTTTACTGCATGTGTGATTTAGGAGCGTGTGTTAGTATAATGCCATTGTCTATATATGACGCTTTGAGGCTCCCTCCCTTAAAAAGGTCGGCAACTCGTTTTATGTTAGCAGATAAAAGCATTATTACAGTAATTGGAATTGCTGAAGATGTATTAGTGAGCATTAAGGGGCTCACATTTCCCATTGACTTCTATATCCTGGACATGCCCCCTAATGACTCAGGAAGACCATCATCAATCCTGCTTGGAAGACCATTCCTGAAGACTTCAAAGTTCAAGCTGGATGCATTTTCAGGAACTTACTCCTTTGAGATAAATGGCAGAGCAGTGAGTTTCAGTTTGAATGAAGCTATGAAGCACCCTCCGGAAGATTATTCTATCTTCCAGTGCGACATCATCGATGAAACTGTAGCTGAAGTTCACCAAGAAGAAGTAGAAGAGAAACACATGGAGCAAGATCCAAGTGTGGGGACACCCTCTGAACATAATGAAGACACCTTGCCATTATCACTAGTCCCGGATGATCCAAAGCCTAGCCATAAGCAGAAATTGGAATTAAAGCCACTCCCCCCCATCTCAAGTATGCTTACCTTGAGGATAATCAGAAATTCCCAGTTATCATTGCAAGGGAACTCACTTTCCAACAAGAAGAGCAACTACTTAGTGTGTTGAGAAGACATAAGAAAGCAAATGGGTGGAGCTTAGCAGATATAGTAGGCATCAGCCCTCAAGTTTGTGAGCACATGATATTCTTAGAAGAAGGATCAAAGCCTATCCGTCAACCCCAGAGAAGATTGAATCCCACCATCTTAGAAGTTGTCAAGAAAGAAGTGACCAGGCTACTTGAAGCAGATATCAGTTACCCCATCTCAGATAGTGAATGGGTCAGTCCAGTACAAGTGGTGCCCAAGAAGTTTGGAGTCACAACAGTAAAGAATGAGCATGGAGAGCTCTTGACAACTAGAGTGCAGAATTCATGGAGGGTTTGCATTGACTATAGGCGTCTCAACCAAGCTATTCGCAAGGATCACTACCCCTTGCCATTTATTGATCAGATGCTTGATCGCTGGTGCACGAAATTGTGTTCACATTAATGTAGTACTCTTTGTTATTGTATGGAATCATTATTATGGCTCTTTACTATGTGTGGACACAACTCCGTACAACTAACCAGCAAGTGCACTGGGTCATCCAAGTAATACCTTACGTGAGTAAGGGTCGAATCCCACGGAGATTGTTGGTATGAAGCAAGCTATGGTCACCTTGCAAATCTCAGTCAGGCGGATTTAAACATGATACTTTATTAGATTAAAATAAACAATAAAAGGGATAGAGATACTTATGTAGATTCATTGGCATGGATTTCAGATAAGCGAATGGAGATGCTTTTCGTCCCTCTGAACCTCTGCTTTCCTGCTATCTTCATCCAATCAGTCTTACTCCTTTCCATGGCTGGCTGTATGCAAGGGCATCACCGTTGTCAGTGGCTACATCCCCTCCTCTCAGCGAATCATATGCTCACGCACCCTGTCATGGCACGGCTATTCATCTGTCGGTTCTCGATCATGCTGGAATAGGATTCACCCTCCTTTTGCGTCTGTCACTAACGCCCAACAATCGCGAGTTTGAAGCTCGTCACAGTCATTCAATCATTGAATCCTACTCAGAATACCACAGACAAGGTTTAGACCTTCCGGATTCTCTTGAATGCCGCCATCATTCTAGCGTACGCCACGAAGATTCTGGTTAGGAGATCTAAGAGATATTCATTCTAGCTTAATTCATGTAGAATAGAAGTGTTTGTCAGGAACGCGTTCATAAGGGAGAAGGATGATGAGAATCACACATAATCATCACCTTCATCATGTTCTTGGGTGCGAATGGATATCTTAGAAGCGAAATAAGAAGAATTGAATAGAAAACAGTAGTACTTTGCATTAATCTTTGAGGAACAGCAGAGCTCCACACCTTAATCTATGGAGTGTAGAAACTCTACCGTTTGAAAATACATAAGTGAAGGTCCAGGCATGGCCGAGATGGCCAGCCCCTCTGATCTAAGAACCAGGCGTCCAAAGATTCCTAATACAATAGTAAGAGGTCCTATTTATAATAAACTAGTCACTAGGGTTTACATGAGTAAGTAATTGATGAATAAATCCACTTCCGGGGCCCACTTGGTGTGTGTTTGGGCTGAGCCTAAGTGTAGCACGTGCAGAGGCCATTTGTGGAGTTGAACGCCAGTTTCTGTGCCAGTTTGGGCGTTCAACTCTGGTTTTGGATCCTTTTCTGGCGCTGGACGCCAGATTTGGGCAGAAGGCTGGCGTTGAACGCCAGTTTACGTCGTCAATTCTTGGCCAAAGTATGGACTATTATATATTGCTGGAAATCCCTGGATGTCTACTTTCCAACGCAATTGGAAGCGCGCCATTTCGAGTTCTGTAGCTCCAGAAAATCCACTTTGAGTGAAGGGAGGTCAGAATCCAACAGCATCAGCAGTCCTTTTTCAACCTCTGAATCTGATTTCTGCTCAAGTCCCTCAATTTTAGCTAGAAAATACCTGAAATCACAGAAAAACACACAAACTCATAGTAAAGTCCAGAAATGTGAATTTAACATAAAAACTAATGAAAACATCCCTAAAAGTAACTAGATCCTACTAAAAACATACTAAAAACAATGTCAAAAAGCGTATAAATTATCCGCTCATCACAACACCAAACTTAAATTGTTGCTTGTCCCCAAGCAACTGAAAATCAAATAGGATAAAAAGAAGAGAATATACTATAAATTTCAAACTATCAATGAAACAGAGCTTCAATCATATGAGCGGGACTTATAGCTTTTTGCCTCTTGAATAGTTTTGGCATCTCACTCTATCCATTGAGGTTCAGAATGATTGGCATCTATAGGAACTCAGAGTTCGAATAGTGTTATTGACTTTCTTAGTTCAGTATGATGATTCTTGAACACAGCTTCTTTATGAGTCTTGGCCGTGGCCCTAAGCACTTTGTTTTCCAGTATTACCACCGGATACATAAATGCCACAGACACATAATTGGGTGAACCTTTTCAGATTGTGACTCAGCTTTGCTAAAGTCCCCAATTAGAGGTGTCCAGGGTTCTTAAGCACACTCTTCTTTTGCTTTGGACCTTGACTTTAACCGCTCAGTCTCAAGTTTTCACTTGACACCTACACGCCACAAGCACATGGTTAGGGACAGCTTTGGTTTAGCCGCTTAGACCAGGATTGTATTCCTTTAGGCCCTCCTATCCACTGATGCTCAAAGCCTTGGGATCCTTTTTATTTGCCCTTGCCTTTTGGTTTTAAGGGTTATTGGCTTTTTCTGCTTGCTCTTTCTTTTTCTTTCTATTTTTTTTTCTATTTTTTTTTTTGCCTATTTTTTTTTTCTTTTTTTTTTTCTACAAGCTTTGTTCTTTGCTGCTTTTTCTTGCTTCAAGAATCATTTTTATGATTTTTCAGATTATCAAATAACATGTCTCCTAGTCATCATTCTTTCAAGAGCCAACATATTTAACATTCTTAAACAACAACTTCAAAAGACATATGCACTGTTCAAGCATACATTCAGAAAACAAGAAGCATTGTCACCACATCAATATAATTAAACTAAGTTCAAGGATAAATTCAAAACTCATGTACTTCTTGTTCTTTTGATTTAAAACTTTTTTTTTTAAGAGAGGTGATGGATTCATAGGACATTTATAACTTTAAGACATAGTTACTACTACTAATGATCATGTAATGAAGACACAAACATAGATAAGCACATAACATAGAAAATGAAAAACAGAGAAAGTAAGAACAAGGAATGAGTCCACCTTAGTGATGTCCTTGAGCCCTTCTATGTCTCTTCCTTGTCTTTGCTGCTCCTCCTTCATTGCTTTTAGATCTTCTCTGATTTCATGAAGGGTGATGGAGTGCTCTTGATGTTCCACCCTTAGTTGCTTCCAATAATTGTGTGGAAGAAAATGTATCCCCTGGGGTATCTCAGGGATCTCTTGATTTGCAGTCAAATGTTCTACCACTGAGCTATAGATCCTTTACATAATTGTTTTACCACACCAAACTTAAAATGTTGCTCGCCCTCGAGCAAAAGAAGAAGGAATAGATGAAGAAGATGATGTGGAAATAAAAACTAGGATTATGAGGAGGTAAAGTGGGGATCCTGTGGGGTCCACAGATCCTGAGGTGTCAAGGCATTTACATCCCTGCACCAATTTAGGCATGCAAAATGCCCTTGCACACAACTCTGGGCGTTCAGCGCCAGGTTGGTGCCCATTTTGGGCGTTCAACTCCCCTTTGCTGCCATTTCTGGCGTTGAACGCCAGAACCATGCTTGTTCTGGGCGTTCAGCGCCAGGATGCTCCTATTCTGGGCGTTCAGTGCCAGAACTATGCTCTGTTCTGGCGTTTGAACGCCAGACAGATGCTCCTCCAGGGTGTGATTTTTCTTCTGCTGTTTTTGATTCCGTTTTTGATTTTTTTGTTTATTTTGTGACTCCACATGATCATGAACCTAAGAAAACATGAAAAATAAGAATTAGATAAACATTGGGTTGCCTCCCAACAAGCGCTTCTTTAATGTCAATAGCTTGACAGTGGGCTCTCATGGAGCCTCACAGATGTGCAGAGCTTTGTTGAAACTCTCCAACACTAAACTTAGAGCTTGGATATGGGAGTTCAACACCAAACTTAGAGTTTGGTTGTGGCCTCCCAACACCAAACTTAGAGTTTGACTGTGGGGGCTCTGGTTGACTCTGCTTTGAGAGAAGCTTTTCGTGCTTCCTCTCTATGGTTGCAGAGGGAGATCCTTGAGTTTTGAATACAAGGGAGTTCTCATTCCATTGAAGGACTATTTCATCTCTGTCAACATCAATCACAGCTCTTGCTGTGGCCAGGAAAGGTCTTCCTAGGATGATGGATTCATCCTCTTCCTTTCCAGTATCCAGGACTATGAAATCAGCAGGGATGTAAAGGCCCTCAACTTTTACCAATACATCTTCTACGTGTCCATAAACCTGTCTTCTTGAGCTGTCTGCCATCTCTTGTGAGATTTTAGCAGCTTGCACCCCATAGATTCCCAGTTTCTCTATTACAGAGAGGGGCATGAGGTTTATTCCTGAACCAAGGTCACACAGAGCCTTAAAGATCATGGTGCCTATGGTACAGGGTATTATGAACTTTCCAGGATCCTGTCTCTTCTGAGGCAATGTCAGTTGATCCAGATCACTTAGTTCATTGATGAACAAGGGAGGTTCAACTTTCCAAGCATCAATGCCAAACAATTTGGCATTCAGCTTCATGATTGCACCAAGAAACTTGGCAGTTTGCTCTTCAGTGACATCCTCATTCTCTTCAGAAGAGGAATACTCATCAGAGCTCATGAAGGGCATAAGGAGGTTCAATGGAATCTCTATGGTCTCTAGATGAGCCTCAGAGTCCTTTGGTTCCTCAGAGGGAAGCTCCTTATTGACCACTGGACGTCCCAGGGGGTCTTCCTCCTTGGGATTCATGTCCTCTCCTCTCCTCACAGGTTCGGCCAGGGCACTTATGTCAATGGCCTTGCACTCTCCTTTTGGGTTCTCTTCTGTATTGCTTGGGAGAGTACTAGGAGGGATGTCAGTGATCCTTTTACTCAGCTGGCCCACTTGTGCTTCCAGATTTCTAATGGAAGACCTTGTTTCATTCATGAAACTTACAGTGGCCTTAGATAGATCAGAGACTAGATTTGCTAAATTAGAAGCATTTTGTTCAGAGTTCTCTGTCTGTTGCTGAGTTGATGATGGAAAAGGTTTGCTATTGCTAAACCTGTTTCTTCCACCATTATTAAAGCCTTGTTGGGGCTTTTGATCCTTCCATGAGAAATTTGGATGATTTCTCCATGTTGAGTTATAGGTGTTTCCATAAGGTTCACCTAAGTAATTTACCTCTGCTATTGCAGGGTTCTCAGGATCATAGGCTTCTTCTTCAGAAGATGCCTCTTGAGTACTGTTGGATGCAGCTTGCATTCCATGCAGACTCTGAGAGATCATATTGACTTGCTGAGTCAATATTTTATTCTGAGCCAATATGGCATTCAGAGTATCAACTTCAAGAACTCCCTTCTTCATAGGCGTCCCATTGATTACAGGATTCCTTTCAGAAGTGTACATGAACTGGTTATTAGCAACCATGTCAATGAGTTCTTGAGCTTCTGCAGGCGTTTTCTTTAGGTGAATGGATCCACCTGCAGAAGTGTCCAGTGACATCTTTGATAGCTCAGATAAACCATCATAGAATATATCCAGGATGGTCCATTCTGAAAGCATGTCAGAAGGACACTTTTTGGTCAACTGTTTGTATCTTTCCCAAGCTTCATAGAGAGATTCACCTTCTTTCTGTCTGAAGGTTTGAACATCAGCTCTTAGCTTGCTCAGCTTTTGAGGAGGAAAGTACTTGGCTAAGAAAGCCGTGACCAGCTTATCCCAAGAGTTCAGGCTGTCTTTAGGTTGAGAATCCAACCATAATCTAGCTCTGTCTCTTACAGCAAAAGGGAAAAGCATGAGCCTGTAGACTTTCGGATCTATTCCATTAGTCTTAACAGTATCACATATCTGCAAGAATTCAGTTAAGAACTGAAAAGGATCTTCAGATGGAAGTCCATGAAACTTGCAGTTCTGCTGCATTAGAGAAACTAATTGAGGTTTCAGCTCAAAGTTGTTTGCTCCAATGGCAGGAATGGAGATGCTTCTTCCATGTAAATTGGAATTAGGTGCAGTAAAGTCACCAAGCATCCTCCTTTCATTATTATTATTTTCGCCTGCCATCTCCTCTGCCTGTTCGAAAATTTCTGAAAGGTTATCTCTGGATTGTTGTATTTTAGCTTCTCTTAATTTTCTCTTCAGAGTTCTTTCAGGTTCTGGATCTGCTTCCACAAGAATGTTCTTATCCTTGCTCCTACTCATATGACAAGGAAGAATGGCCAAAAAAATGATAATAATAATAGAGATCCTTTATACCTCAGTATATGGATCCCTTTGTAGGTAGAAGAAGAGGGGGAGATAAAGGATGTGATGTAAAGGAAGAAACACAACTGTGAGGATTGGAATGTGAGATGAGATGTTAGGATATGAATGAATAAATAGAATGAGATGAGGGAGGGATAATTTTCGAAAATTATTTTGAAAAAGGAGTTAGTGATTTTTGAAAATGGTTTTTTGAAAAATTGTTAGTAATTTTCGAAAATTAAGTTTTAAAAATTAAAATAATTAATAAATTAAAAAGAAATTTTGAAAAAGGGGAGAGATATTTTCGAAAATGAGAGAGAGAGAGTTAGTTAGGTGGTTTTGAAAAAGTTAAGAAACAAACAAAAAGTTAGTTAGTTAGTTGAAACAAATTTTGAAAAGATAGGAAGTTAGAAAAGATATTTTGAAAAGATATTTTTGAAAAAGATAAGATGAGAAGATATTTTTTTAAAAAGATATGATAGAAGTTAGTTTTTGAAAAAGATTTTATTTTTAAAATCACAATTTAATGACTTGATTCATAAGAAATCACAAGATATGATTCTAGAACTTAAAGTTTGAATCTTTCTTAACAAGCAAGTAACAAACTTGAAATTTTTGAATCAAAACATTAATTGTTATTGTTATTTTCGAAAATTTAATACAAAAATAAGAAAAAGATTTTTGAAAAATATTTTTAGAATTTTCGAAAATAACTAAGAATTTTGAAAAGGATTTGATTTTTGAAAAAGATTTTGAAAAAGATAAGATTTTCAAATTGAAAATTTGATTTGACTCATGAGAAACAATTTGATTTTCAAAAATTTTTTAAAAAGTCAATCCAAATTTTCGAATTTGATGAGAGAAAAGAGGAAAGATATTTTTTTGATTTTTTGAATTTTTATGATGCAAGAGAAAAACACTAAAAGGATGCAATGCATGAAATTTTTAGATCAAAACAATGAATGCATGCAAGAATGCTATGAATGTCAAGATGAACACCAAGAACATTATGAATGTCATGATGAACATCAAGAACATATTTTTGAAAAATTTTTAATGCAAAGAAAACATGCAAGACACCAAACTTAGAATTCTTTAATGCTTACGCACTAAGAATTCAAGAATGCATATGATAAACATGAAAAGACACAAAACAAAAAATCATCAAGATCAAACAAGAAGACTTACCAAGAACAACTTGAAGATCATGAAGAACACTATTAATGCATGATATTTTCGAAAAAATGCAAGATGCATATGCAATTGACACCAAACTTATAACATGACACAAGACTTAAACAAGAAACATGAAATATTTTTTATTTTTATGATTTTATGATTTTTTTGGATTTTTAACTTATATTTTTCGAAAATTATTTAGAAAAAAAAGAAAAATAAGGATTCAAAATTTTTAATATGAATTCCAGGAATCTTATGCTCTAAAGCTCCAATCAAAGGGTCAGGCATGGCTTAATAGCCAGCCAAGCTTTAGTATGTAACTCAGACATGACACGCCTGACATTCCTTGCATTCAACAGCCAATTGGCTAAGAAAGACAAAGAAGCTCTTCTCTTGAGTATAAGGATTGAGACATGGCTTTACAGCCAGCCAGGCTCCAACATGCTTCATGAAACACTAGAATTCATTCTTAAAAATTCTGAAGCCATAGAATAATTTATTTTTGAAAACTTTTTTTTTTTGAAAAATTTTTCGAAAACAAAGGAGGAATTTTTGAAAGATTTTTGAAAAATTTTTGAAAAATAATTTTAAAAAAAAAAGTACCTAATCTGAGCAACAAGATGAACCGTCAGTTGTCCAAACTCAAACAATCCCCGGCAACGGCGCCAAAAACTTGGTGCACGAAATTGTGTTCACATTAATGTAGTACTCTTTGTTATTGTATGGAATCATTATTATGGCTCTTTACTATGTGTGGACACAACTCCGTACAACTAACCAGCAAGTGCACTGGGTCGTCCAAGTAATACCTTACGTGAGTAAGGGTCGAATCCCACGGAGATTGTTGGTATGAAGCAAGCTATGGTCACCTTGCAAATCTCAGTCAGGCGGATTTAAACATGATACTTTATTAGATTAAAATAAACAATAAAAGGGATAGAGATACTTATGTAGATTCATTGGCAGGGATTTCAGATAAGCGAATGGAGATGCTTTTCGTCCCTCTGAACCTCTGCTTTCCTGCTATCTTCATCCAATCAGTCTTACTCCTTTCCATGGCTGGCTGTATGCAAGGGCATCACCGTTGTCAGTGGCTACATCCCCTCCTCTCAGTGAATCATATGCTCACGCACCCTGTCACGGCACGGCTATTCATCTGTCGGTTCTCGATCATGCTGGAATAGGATTCACCCTCCTTTTGCGTCTGTCACTAACGCCCAACAATCGCGAGTTTGAAGCTCGTCACAGTCATTCAATCATTGAATCCTACTCAGAATACCACAGACAAGGTTTAGACCTTCCGGATTCTCTTGAATGCCGCCATCATTCTAGCGTACGCCACGAAGATTCTGGTTAGGAGATCTAAGAGATATTCATTCTAGCTTAATTCATGTAGAACAGAAGTGTTTGTCAGGCACGCGTTCATAAGGGAGAAGGATGATGAGCGTCACACATAATCATCACCTTCATCACGTTCTTGGGTGCGAATGGATATCTTAGAAGCGAAATAAGAAGAATTGAATAGAAAACAGTAGTACTTTGCATTAATCTTTGAGGAACAGCAGAGCTCCACACCTTAATCTATGGAGTGTAGAAACTCTACCGTTTGAAAATACATAAGTGATGATCCAGGCATGGCCGAGATGGCCAGCCCCTCTGATCTAAGAACCAGGCGTCCAAAGATTCCTAATACAATAGTAAGAGGTCCTATTTATAATAAACTAGTCACTAGGGTTTACATGAGTAAGTAATTGATGAATAAATCCACTTCCGTGGCCCACTTGGTGTGTGTTTGGGCTGAGCCTAAGTGTAGCACGTGCAGAGGCCATTTGTGGAGTTGAACGCCAGTTTCTGTGTCAGTTTGGACGTTCAACTCTGGTTTTGGATCCTTTTCTGGCGCTGGACGCCAGATTTGGGCAGAAGGCTGGCGTTGAACGCCAGTTTACGTCGTCAATTCTTAGTTAAAGTATGGATTATTATATATTTCTGGAAAGCCCTGGATGTCTACTTTCCAACGCAATTGGAAGTGCGCCATTTCGAGTTCTGTAGCTCCAGAAAATCCACTTTGAGTGAAGGGAGGTCAGAATCCAACAGCATCAGCAGTCCTTTTTCAACCTCTGAATCTGATTTCTGCTCAAGTCCCTCAATTTTAGCCAGAAAATACCTGAAATCACAGAAAAACACACAAACTCATAGTAAAGTCCAGAAATGTGAATTTAACATAAAAACTAATGAAAACATCCCTAAAAGTAACTAGATCCTACTAAAAACATACTAAAAACAATGTCAAAAAGCGTATAAATTATCCGCTCATCAATCGCCTGTCAAGTAAATCCCATTACTGTTTTTTAGATGGTTATACAGGCTATTTTCAAATTCATATAGCTCCTGATGATCAGGAGAAGACTACTTTTACATGTCCCTTTGGAACGTATGCATATAAGAGGATGCCTTTTGGCTTATGTAATGCACCAGCTACTTTCCAAAGATGCATGATGAGTATCTTTTCAGATCTTATTGAGAACTGTGTGAAAGTATTTATGGATGATTTTAGCGTATATGGTAATTCCTTTAACCTTTGCTTGGATAGTTTAGCTAGAGTATTAGACAAGTGTGTTAGTTCAAACCTTGTATTGAATTTTGAAAAATGTCACTTTATGGTAAAACAAGGTATTGTACTAGGACATGTTATGTCTAATACTGGTATTTCTGTAGATCCAGCAAAGGTAGATGTCATTTATAGTTTACCTTACCCCTCCTCCGTGAGGGAAGTCCGTTCGATCCTAGGCCATGCAGGTTTCTACAGGAGATTCATTAAGAATTTCAGTAAGGTAGCATTACCTTTATCTAGACTGCTGTAGAAAGATATTGAGTTCGAGTTCAGTGAGGATTGCATGCAAGGATTTGATAAGCTGAAGATCACCCTGACTCAAACTCCAATTGTGAGAGGACCAGACTAGAGCCAGCCATTTGAGATTATGTGTGATGCCTCCAACCATGCAGTAGGAGCGGCGCTGGCTCAGTGCGAAGGTAAGGATCCTTTCGTAATTGCTTATGCGTCTAAGACCTTAGACGCTGCTCAGTCTAATTACACTACTACTGAAAAAGAGCTTCTTGCTATTATTTTTGCTCTAGATAAATTTCGACCCTATTTACTTGGTACTAAGGTAGTAGTGTACTCAGACCATGCAGCTCTAAAATATTTATTAGCTAAAAAAGAGTCCAAACCAAGGTTGATACGTTGGATACTGCTGCTACAAGAATTTGACTTAGAAATTAAGGATAGGAGTGGTAACCAGAATTTAGTGGCAGACCACTTGAGTCGCCTTGAGCACATTAAGGATGACTCCACTCCTATCAATGATACTTTCCCATTTGATAGCTTGCATGCAGTATCTGAAGTAGTTCCCTGGTATGCACCTGTAGCTAATTATCTAGTTAGCCATACTATCCCTCCCAATTTTACTAAGCATCAAAGGGACAAGCTGAAAAGCGAGTCTAAATATTATATATGGGATGACCCATATTTGTGGAGGTGTGGTGCTGACCAGGTAATTAGAAGGTGTGTGCCCCAATCAGAATTCCAGTCCATTTTAGAGGCCTGCCACTCTTCTGAGAGTGGAGGATATTTTGGCCCTCAAAGAACAGCTAAAAAAATTTTAGACTGTGGATTCTGGTGGCCTACTCTTTTTAAAGATGCTGCTGCTTTTTGTAAATCTTGTTTCCCATGCCAAAGGTTTAGTAATATCCAAGAGGGATGAGATGCCTCAACAGATTATGCTTTTCTGTGAAATTTTTTATGTTTGGGGCATTGACTTCATGGGTCTATTTCCAAACTCTAGTGGTTACCTTTATATATTGTTAGTTGTGGATTATGTTTCTAAATGGATGGAAGCAATTCCTACCCGTACTGATGATGCTAACACTGTTGTTTCCTTTGTTAGAAACCATATTATTTGTCACTTTGGATCACCACGAGCAATCGTGAGTGATCAAGGCACTCACTTTTGTAATAGGAGACTAATAGGATTATTGAAGAAGTATGAGATTGTTCACAAAGTAGCAACAGCTTATCATCCCCAGACCAATGGACAAGCAGAAGTGTCTAACAGGGAGATTAAATGCATTCTGGAGAAGATAGTAAAGCCTCATAGGAAGGACTGGAGTGCCAGGCTACAAGATACACTCTGGGCATATAGAACATCATACAAGACACCCATTGGGATGAGCCCCTTCCGCTTAGTGTACGAAAAGGCTTGACACCTTCCAGTAGAGGTGGAACACAAGGCTTTCTGGGATGTGAGGGAGTGCAACATGAATTTTGAAAAAGCTGGTGCTGAAAGGAAGCTGCAACTAGCTAGCAGAATTGGAGAATCTTTGCCTAGAAGCATATGACAACTCCAGGCGATACAAGGAGAAGATGAAGGTTGTGCATGACAAGCACATAAAAAGGAGAGAATTCAAACCAGGGGAGTTAGTTCTTCTTTATAACTCCAGACTGAGGCTCATGCCAGGTAAACTGAGATCAAGATAGGAAGGTCCCTATAGAGTAGAAAAGGCAGAGCCATACGGAGTTTTTCACCTGCGTCATCCTTCTAGCTCCAAATTCATCAAGGTCAATGGACATCGCCTAAAGCTTTATCATGGTGAGAAGATGAAGGATCACAAAGAGCTAGAGGTTTTCTTCTTGGAAGACCCACCAACAGAAGCATTATGAGCTTGAAGACCGTCCAACTTAAGGACGCAAAAGCAAAGTGCTAGGTGGGAGACAACCCACCATGGTATGATCGTTTCGTTTCAGTCTTAGTTTTGTTTTATTTTATTTTACTTTATTTTTCTTAGTGACTCTTCTCATAATCTCTGCATATAGTCTGCATTTGTATTTTCATTTTGCACAAAAAAAAGAGCACGTGACGCGCAAGCATCGCTGACGCGTCCGCGTCATATGTGCATTCAAAACAAAGAAGAAAAGAAGCAGAGAGTCACGCGGGAGCATGGCTGGAGGCGTGCCTTAGGCACAAACATGCCCACGTGAACGCATCCCTGACGCGTCCGCGTCACTTGAAAAACCAGCCTTCCACGCGTGCGTGTCACCCACATGCACGCGTGACCCTGCAAAATCGACGTAAAGAGGTATATGGCAGAGAGTTATGATGGAGTGAGGCTGGAATGGTGCTGGAAGCACAAACCCCATCACGCGTACGCGTCACCCACGCATACGCGTCATTTTTCAAAATTAGGCCACCCATGCGTGCGCGTCCCTCACGCGCACGCGTCACTCAAAATTTTGGCAATGTGCGTATAAAACAGAAAGTTGTGCGTGCGCGAGGCTGTACTCGCGCTAATAGCACAAATGAGGTCACGCGTGCACGTCACCCAAGCGTACGCGTCACCTAAAAATAGCACCAACCACGTGAACGCGTGCACCATGCATCCGTGTCGCATGCGACACACAGTTTATCCAGATCAGCGCCAGAATTCCTATCTTTTCTTCCCCAATCCTAAATTTTTTCTCCTCCCTTCTTATTTCTTTCTTCTTCCTTCTTTCTTCTTTATTCCTTCTTACTTTTTACTTTCTTCCCCCTTCTTTTTCACATTCATTATCAAGGTTCTTTTCTTTTATTCCTCCCTTTTTACTTTTCCATCATTATTTTTATTTATGCTTTCTTCTTCTTTTTCTTTTTACCTTCATTAGCTATGTTTTCTTTTTTTTTTCTTCCTTTTTCTTTTTACATTCTTTTGATTGGTATTAGAAATTTAATTGGGTGATTATTTTTTCTATAATTGCTTGTGGATTATTTAGAAGCTATTTTGACAATTAATATTACTTCTTAAGGGTTGTTTGCATGTTCAAATTTAATACTTTCAACAACATATTTACCATGCATGCTAAGTGTTTGTGAAAAAACCCGTATGGCATTATGCATTTTTAAAATATTCTATTCTTCTACTCTAATGCCTGCTTTTCACAAAAACCCTTTTTATATATTATTCATTGATTATAATTGTCAATACAAACAGGCTGTTAGTTTGAAACACTTGATAATCAAATTGGGCATTTAATGCTTGATCTATGCTACTCATGCCTTTGCCAGCATGCCAATAAACATCTTGCATCTACTTGCCACACCATGCACTTGCTATATTTCCAAGCTTTAAGTGTGGGGAGGTCAGTCAGTACCTGACTTCCAGAGGTAATTTCTCTTTCTTAGCACCAATAAACTATTTATTTTTCTTTTATTTAGGATAGGATAAATTACATAGTAATAAGTGTTTGCATGTATGTTTTGCTTGGTTAAAGCAATAAGTCTCTTTTTAAGACCCTATTTTTGAAAATTTCACTAATTTAAATCAAAATTTCTGTGTTAAAACTTGTTTGAGAATTGTAAATTGGAACATGGTTTTTAAGTTAAGAACACACAACCTGTGAGAACTTGAGCTTAATTACATGGTTACACTATTTAACCATAGAATTTTATTCTTGTGTGTTTTCTTCTCTATGATTGTGATTTATATTTTGTTTCATCCTATATGTCCAAGGTTTAATGTATTTATATGCATGCATATGATTAAGGCCATTATTTTATTAGCTCACTTATCCCAAATAGCCTACCCTTCCATTCACCTTTGTTAGTCACTTTGAGCCTTTCTATCCCATTTGTTCTATATTTTACCACATCACTAGCCTTAAGCAGAAAAACAATTAATTACCCTAGTTGGAATCTTTGGTTAGCTGAAGATAGAGATTGTGTGTCAATCAAATGTGGGAAAACTGTGGGAACATGGGTTAACAAGGGAATGTGTTATGTTTTTACAATTAATAAAATATAGGGAATTTGGGTACCTACTCATGTGAGACCAGAAAAATTATAAATCCATGTGCATTGATAATGTTATGTTTACTTTTACTTTAAAAAAAATTCTTTAAGTAATTAAATAAATAAGGGGACAAAATTACCCCAATAATGAGTTTAGTAAAAAGATCAATGCACATAGGATAAAATTAAAAATGATTTGATGCATGAGTATATGATACAAAAGTGGGAAAATTGGGTAGCTAGGCATGAATTTAAAAGTATAAAGAGTGTATGTATAGGTAAGAGCTTAGGTTAATCAAGGATTCAATTTATAGCTCACTTAGCCATATATATACCATCACCTTTATCTTAGTCCCATTACAACCTTAGAAAGACCTCATGATGTTTGCATTGGTACATTAAATACTTGTTGATTGGTTAGGTGAAGAACAAAGTTTAGAAAGCATGACTAGAGAAGAGTAGAGTGATTACCCTATACACTTGAGTGATTAGAGTGCACATATACTATCAATAAGGGTTCAATACTTGATTCTATGTTCTCTGCTTTCATGAGCTGTCTTCTTACAAGTTTACTTGTTTTTACTGTATAGTTTGCATTAGTGGAATTTGAGTTATTTATGTCTTGAAGAACTTATTTACTTTTAACCAAGTAGGCAAAATCATTTTAGCATATAGTCGCATTCATATACATAGGTTGCATTGCATTGCATGAGTCTTACTTTTCCCTACTCATTTATTTTATCTCCTTGAGCTAAGCATGAGGACATGCTAATGTTTAAGTGTGGGGGGGTTGATGAACCACTATTTTATTATTTATCTTGTGTTTAATTAAGTGGTTTCATCAAGTCTTCAACCACTTATTCATATGATTTGCATGATTTTACAATCCCTTCCTAGTTTTATTCTATGGTTGAAAACTTGCTTCCTAGAGATCTTAATTTGTATATTTAATTCTCCTTTATACCATTCGATGCCGTGATCCGTGTATTAAGTGTTTCAGGCTTTATAGGGCAGGAATGGCTTAGAGAATGGAGAGGAAGCTTGCAAAAATGGAAGGAACACAAGAAACTAAGGAGATGACCAGCGAGCATCGACGCGCACGCATGGCTCACGCGTGCGCGCGATATGAAGAAAATTGCAGTGATGCGTGCGCGTGCCTGACGCGTACGCGTGGATTGGAGTCTGCATAAAAGATGCGCACACGTGGACGACGCGTACGCGTGACAAGAAAATTTACCAAATGACGTGCACGCGTGACCGACGTGTACGTGTGACAAGCGCGATCTGCAGAAATAACAGAAAATGCTGGGGGCGATTTCGGGCCGAGTTTTGACCTAGTTTTCGGCCCAGAAATACAAACTAGAGACAGAGAACGTGCAGAGACTCAACATACATTCTCATTAGGATAGTTTTTAGATTTTGAGATCGGAATCTAGAGAGAACTACTCTTCCTCTAGGTTTTGTTTGCATTCATAGTTTATTAGTTTTATGCTTTTGCTATTGGATATTGAAGAGTCATCACCTCCGTTGAAGATACTATTCTAGTTTATTTTCTTACTCTTTTATTTATTTATTCCATATTCTTAATTCTTGTTTAGAGTGGTAATTAGATTATTTTCATGGATTGTTAATGCAAAGGATTACTTTTACTTTTAATCAATTTTGAATCTCTATTTTATTTAATTTATTATGTCTCTTTTCTATTCCAAACTCCTAATGACGAAGATGGTATCCATGTCAATAGAGTAGATTCCCTACTTGACATGGGGATTGATTAAAAGGAGATACTTGAGTTGGAATGCTCAAGTAATTAGTTAAATTGGAAGTTGTTGGCTAATTATGTATTTACTAACGCTAGACCTTCCCAAGGGAGAGGACTAGGATTTGCGAATAAGAGTTAGCTCAATCACTTGACTTTTCTTTATTTAGTAAGGGGTTAACTAAGTGAAAATAACAACCTCTTTATACTACACTTGAGAGAATTCCAACAAGGACAGAACTTCCATTTAATCATTTCCCCAGTCAAGGCTTTTTAATTTGAATAATATAAATTCCTTTTTAATTTTCATTGCACTAAATTACAATTGTTTATTTTCTGTTATTCAACTCTCAAAATTCTCAGAAACTCCTGATTAATAACTTAGCACCCTTTCTAGCAACTCGTTGGGAGACGACCTGGGACTCATACTCCCAGTATTTTTATTCTAAACTTTTGTGACAACCTTTCTAAATTGATGCGGCGGATTTTTGCTGGTTAAGAGCTATACTCGCAACGCTGTTCTTATATCACAATCTCTTAATTGGTCTAATTTCTGCCACGCACCATTCCCCCACACTTAAATGAAACACACACCTTAACCTAAGCTAATCAAGGATACAAATCAAGGTAAATCATGGTTTTCCGCTTAAGGTTGTGATGTGGTGATATTAAAAATATTGGGGTAAATAAGGCTCAAAAGGGGTTAACAACGGTAGATGCAAGGGTAGGTCCATATGGGTGAGTGAGTTTAATAAAAAAAAATGGCCTCAATCATGCTCAATGCATTCAAACATCAACTATTGGAAATAAAGAATGAAGCAAAACCAAGATTACAATCATAGAAGGAGAATAGCACACAATGAACAAAATTTGTGGTTATAATGTGTAACCACTCAATATAAGCTCAAAAACTCACAAGTTATTTTGTTCTATCACTCTTCTATGTTCCATAAAAATCATTCAAGTAAGTTTAAAAACAATTTTCCAAATCAATTCAATAGAACGCCCAAAAAAACTAAATTCTTGGAAATCTTTGTTGTTTTTCACCAAAATTATTTCCTATATGTATGTATGATATGATTGATGCAATTTTCAAAATTTTCCTAATTCTCTTCCTAATTTTCAACAACCAAAAATTAACATGAACAGTTAGGATCAAAATTGAACTAGGTGCTATACTATTCACAATATCCAATCACAACTTCTATCTATAAAATATATACCATGCAAAAGATGCAAAATGCAATAGAGATAAACTATGAGTAGTCTAAAATATATGTACAAAAAGAAAATGCAATGCAACAATAAAAAAAATACTCCAAATATCTACAAGAAACATAATAAAAGAAAACAAAAAAAATAAAGTGCAAAGTGTTTGGAAAAGAAAATTTACGCCCCAAAAGTGGTGAATCCTCCCCCACACTTAAGCGATTGTACGGTCCTCCGTGCACGAACACTATCCGAGGAGAATCTCTCTAAGTTCCTCCACCTTCAGCTGGCGGATGCTGGGGCTCGGGTTGTAGTAAACTTGCCAAGCTCAATGCATTCTTAGCATCTCCCTCTTTGGCGTCCTCCTCTCTACCAGCTCCTTGCCTTTATGTCTCATCCTCAAAAAGAATGAATAAAGTATAATCAGGAATCATAAGGTAGGTAGCACAAAAAGGTAAAGGAGGGAGCAAATACATTGTGTGCTTGGAGCAAAAAGAAAACAAACAAGCATTTAATTGAGGAGGTTTGCATAGTGGTGTGGTTTGATAAAAAGATGAGCCATGTGTGTATTCCAATTATGCTCGCGGTTAGAATACACACAACGGCCAGTTAAAATAGCGTCCACACAATCAAAAAGTAAGCATGGGTTCCTCAATTAAATGGCCTAAGATGCAAGTAATAGATGAGCATCAATTAAACACAAGTAAGCTTAGGCAATTACAACAAGAGTGAATTGAATTTCAAGACTATTGGGTATTGAAATTGTGCAAGTGAAAGCGTAAGAGTAATAAAATAGCACAACAAACAATAACCAATTCAATGATGAAGAGCAACTACTTATTCATCCTTGGGAATAAGGAAATAATCACATGTGAAGGTGCTTGCTACAAAAAGTGACAAGTCTTGATAAGAATCAAGTCAAGTCAACTTAAACAAATGCCAAGCATTAACAAGGAGCAAATACCTTGTGATGTGATTATATTGACTAAAAAAACCATGATGAACAAGTAATTCAATTCAATTCACTAAATTCAATATGTACTTGTTAAAACTTACACCAAATAAGAAATTAAATGTCAATTTTTCATATCAAATTGGTGCTAGCAACTCAAAGCAAGAAACAGGTACATTATTGAAATCCCAATCCAAAATAACATCATAACCATTCACAAGTGCACAATTCTTGATTAGAATGCCAAACAATGATATAGTTTAACCCATATGGTCGCGACAACATATTCATTAAACAGAAGGTTCATTCAGGCATTTAAATAAACACATGGTATGCGATGCACATATTCAACAAATTCAAGCCAAAAATTCAAACATCAATAACCCGCAAATCAAAAGATCGAACACTTGCAAAGCAACAAACAAACAATTAAACAAACTTAAGATAGAGTACCAAAATTAAATAAAAAAAACAGAAATTAAGCAAGCAACTAAACATAACAAAGAAGATTAAAACAAGAAAATTGCAAAGTCGAAGGATGGAAAAGAAAAAGATAGATAACAGTGGCACTTGTGTTAGCCACTGCGAGGCTCCCGGTGGCAGAGCTTCGCCGGAGAAGATAAGAAAGAGAGAAGAGAGAGAAAGAAGGAAGAAGAAATAAAAGAAAGAAGAAGGAGAAGAAGAAGAAAAGAGAAGAAATAGAGAGGGAGAGAGAGAGAGAGAGAGAGAGAGAGAGAGAGAGAGAGGGAGAGAGAGAGAGAGAGAGAGGTGGTGGCGGTGGTGGCAGTTTCGGCGACGGCAGGGTCGCCGAAAGATAGGGGCGGGAAGTGTAGAGGGGTAGGATGGTGAAGAAGGAAGAAAGAAACGGGTGGAAATTGAAGGCGAGACAGGGCACCCTTCTTGATTAGCGCCCAGAACGCGTCCTGTGCGTACGCACAAGGCCGCGTGCGCACGCACAAAAGGGAAAAACAAGGGGAATGCGGACGCACAGGGTGTGCAAGTGCTCCTAGCAGGAAGGTTGTCAAGATGTGTGCGTGTGCACAGTACTGTGCGCACGCACGGAAGATTTTTTTTTTTTTTTGAAAACAGGGTAAAAGGGCATCTGTGCATACGCACAAGCATGAGTGCGTACGCACAAAAGCAGAAAAACTTTGGGTCCGTGTGCACAGCGTGTGCGAATGCTCCCAACAGAAAGGGTCTTCAAACCTGTGCGTACGCACAGGTCTATGCGTGGGCACAGATGTCAAAATCTGGAAAAAGTGTGTATGGGCACAGGTCTGTGCGTGGGCACACATCCCTATTTCTGCAAAAAAAAAATTTAATGCCTCTAAGGCACCAAAATGACTTCCAAAACAGTTTTTTTTCAAGCCCTAAATCATTTTAAAACCCCAAAAACATATTATTCCACTAAGATTACCTAATAAACACCAAAATGCAACTAAACTAAGCCTAGAATTCAATCAAACTAAGCTAACAAAAGAGATATTCAATAAGCAAAAGCTAAAAAAAAGAAAGGTTCGAAGGATATTACCATGGTGAGGTGTCTTCCACCTAGCACTTTGGTTTAAAGTCCTCAAGTTGGACTTTTGGTTGAAGCTCACATCAAGGAGGCTTGTGCTTCCACTCATCCTTGAGTTGCCAACCATGCTTGCTCTTCCAAAATCCTCTGGGATCCCAAAGAAAGCACATTAAGCCCTCAAGCAACCTCAAGCAAATAATTGGGATCCAAAATTGTTGGTTGTATACCCGGATCCCACACTTTGGTTTCTCGGTCATCTTCTTATTGATTTTCACTTGTGCCCTTGGATGAACAACCTTCCCAAGCACCTTTGAAGCACCCACTTGAATGTTGGACTCCTCCCAATTGAATCTTGCACTACTTATACCTTGAACTCTTTTGGCAACCAACATCCAATCTTTCACCATTTAACACTCCAAGAAGCACCTTAAGTTGATGATCTGTTTCCAAGATAGCAATTTAATGTGGACCTATGAAGCTCATTGAAGATATTGTTACCCACTCAAATTGCCCTTGGGTTGGAGTCACTCTCGTAAGCTCTTTCATGAAAGCTCCCACTTCTTGGGTGATCACCTCTTCCTCACCACCTTTTTCTAACCCTTCCCCACCAACCTCCTCCAAGTTTTCCTTACAATCATTCAATCCATACTCAGGAGGTTGTGTGAGGTCTACTCCCATATCTTTTTCAAACTCCAAGGAGAAAGGTTCCTCAAGATCATTGAGGGGATTGACCAAGGTGGACAAAAAATCATTGATGATGCAATCCACTTCTTGATCAAACTCCCTCAATTCTCCATTTACCTCTTTTGGTGCATTTCTCTCACCTTCCTCCTCTTGTGAATCAATCCTTAGTTCCATTGCTTCCATTTTAGGCTCCATGTTCTCCTCCTCACTACATTCCTTACTTGATCTTCCACCTTCTTCGAGGAGTTGAGTGCTTGAGCGTAGTAAGGTCAAGCGGTTCACCGCTTCGGCTATAGAAGCTATGAGCTCCCCTTGCTTCTTTCGGAACCCTTCTTGCTCTTGGAAGAATGCTTGAAGGTCTTTCTGTTCTTGGGGCAGGGATTGGATAACTTCACAAGAAGGATCAAAAGTTGGGAGAAAGGTGGTATAGTTGGGAAGTGTGTCATGTGGGTGGGGATATTGAGGTGGTGTATAAAGGGGTGATGGTTCATATGGTTGGTAACAAGGTGTATAGACATTTTGGTTCCATGGAGGTGTATGGTATGGTACTTGAAGGTTTGGTGGTTGGAGGTTGGGTAGGGAGTACCTTTCATATCCTTGAGTTGGGTATTCATATTGGGGAGGGTTTGAGGAAGGATTCGGCTCGTTGTAGTATGGAGAAGATTGCTCCCCCCTCCATCAATTCTCCCACTCCTTGATGCAATCCTAACTTGAATTCATCATACCCTACAAAATAGTATCAACCAAGCTCCAAGTAACAAGGGTGATAGCTCATAGAGAAAGTAAAAAAAAAAAAAAAAGAGCAAAAGACATCAACAAACAAGAAAAATAAACACCCAAATATTAACAAAAACAACTAAATAACCAAAAAGTAAGATATTCACACTATTGACATATTTACAACAACAAAAACATGACACCAATTGCATCTCCGGCAACGGCGCCAATTTGATAGAGAGAACTATTGTCGATCTAGAATTTCACAAAATATATATAGGTTCGTTGCAAGTATAGCCTAGACCAACAAACAATCCTCTCAAATCAAAGTTTAGATGATATTCAAATACAAAACATTAACCGAGATTAAAAGTAATTCAACCTCGAGTCGTCTTCTCTTGAGATGCAATTGAAGTGTCACATTTTCGGTTGTGGGGAAAAGGGAGTTTTGCAATCAAAGAACGAAAGATTAAAAGAACTAAGAAATAAAAGAACTAAGGAATGATCAAGAAGGGAAATTAATGCAAGTAAAAAGGAAACGAGACCAAAACTAGTGAAAATGCTAAGATATGCATAAAAAGCCTTGACTTGGGAATGAGGATCCAAGGAATCCTATCATCGCCATAACCACAATTATGATAATTATGATGAGTCAATCTCTCCTAGTTAACCCCTAACATCGAGGAGTAGGTTAAGCAAGCATAATTGACCTTAATCAATAAGTCCTAGCTAACTTACCAAACTAGTTGATAAAAAGCTAGCGTCAATGGAAACAAGAGTCAACTAACTACCCAAGAATTACCACTAAATGTCGGATATTATGACTCTAGTATCCTAGGAACTCAAATCCCAAGCCAAGGTGTGAAATTCTACTCAAAATTACCAAGTGGCATTTTCACAAACACTTGGTGGGCATAAAACCAAAACATGAGAATTCGCAAAAGAAAATGGAAAACTATGACCAACTATTCACAATATCAACAATAAACAAGTAATCAAGCATAAAGAAAGCATAAAATATTAAATTCATCGATCAAAACATCAAGAAACCCAAAATTGGAAATATGAACAAAGTAACTTGAACCGTAGGAAAATTAAAGCAAAGTGATGTAATTAAAGAGAAGATTAAGAGTACTTACAATAAAGATGAGCAAAATCAAAGATCAAAGCTTCCTATAACTACAATGAACCCTAATTAATAACCCTAAGAGAGCATTTTCTACTCTACCCTACTCCTACTCCTAAGATGAGCATTCGTTTATTTTGTTTGATATGCAGTAAAATTTAATTCATATGACATGACCCAATCGAATAAATAAGAATTTTTGTCTTTTATTTCAAAAGCATTAGTTTTTTCGAACTAATTTTTTTTTTTACATTAAACAGATATCTATGTTTGGCAAAATTTTGAAAAAAGTGTTATAATATTCAAAGTTTTACTTTAGATAGAAAGATAGAAAAAAAGAGGGGATAAAAAAATGGCTAATTAATCAAATAAAAGAACTATTTGTTTTACGAAACAGAAGATATGTCTTTCACATGACTTGTAGCAATAAAAAAACTATATCAGTTGCATGGCAGTTCCAAAGAAACGCACCTCGAGATCCAAAAAAAAAATCCGAAAAACTCTTTGGAAAATGAGAGGTTTTTGGACAGCATTGAAAGCTTATTCATTAGCGCAATCAATTTCTACGGGAAATTCAAAAAGTTTAAAGCAAAGTGATGTAATTAAAGAGAAGATTAAGAGTACTTACAATAAAGATGAGCAAAATCAAAGATCAAAGCTTCCTATAACTACAATGAACCCTAATTAATAACCCTAAGAGAGCATTTTCTACTCTACCCTACTCCTACTCCTAAAAACTATGTAAAACTATGTCTAAATCCTAATGAAAGCTTGTGTCTTCATATGTGAATGATGTCCTTTGATATAGCACTCCAAAACCATCTTCAACCTTCCAAAATTGGCCCAGAAAGGCCCCAAAATCGCGAGCCACGTGACTTTTTAATGAAGTCATGCGCAGGGACTTGTGCGTACGCACATAAGTTGTGCATGAGCACACTTGTTGATTTTCCTCCTGTGCGTGGGCATAGGTGCTGATTTTGACCCTTGTGCATGGGCACAGGCTGAAATGCTTTTCTCATTTGTTTTCTTCATATTTTCTCCCTTTTTGCATGCTTTCTTCTACTTCTACCAAACCATTCTTGCCTCTAGGACCTTAAATCACTCAACAAACATATCATGGTATCGAATGGAATAAAAGTGGGATTAAATTGCTCAATTTAAGCACAAAAACATATATTTTCACATTTAGGTTCAATTTAGGGATCAAACACAAAAATATGATATTTTCGTGATTAAGTGTAGGTTTATGTAATGAAATCCATTCAAATCAAGTCAAAATATCTCAACAAATATGGACTCATCAGTGAGCGGTTTTTCAATCTGACCAAGTGGGTCTTTTCGATTTTACAACTATGAAATGGATATTTACGACTTTAAATTCATGAATTGGTTATTTTCAAAAGTCAAAAACTATTTTGATGAACATTGAAAATTTAAGGAACCAAATTAGGATAAATTTTTTTGAAAATTCAAAAACTTATATACTCTAAAATCATTGATTTACTATTATTATTATTATTATTATTATTATTATTAAAGAAAATATAAAAAACAAACAAGGATAAAATTTACCAGAAATTCATATACCCAAAGTATTATTGTTGTTGTTCTTTATCATCACCATCATCAAGATTTAAAAAAAATATTGTAAGTAAAGACAACCACCACATATATACTTGCATTAAGTCAAGAATGGCAAGTTAGTGAGATGCAAAGGTACTGAAGCAACGAGAGGTATAGATGAGATACCATGATAGTGACAAGCGAGGTCAAGACATTGCCAGTGGTGTCCAAATAAGATTGAGGGAAGATGAAAAGCAGTTCAAGGGGACCTCTGACGTATTTTTGGTTTGGCCTGGTATGTCACAGAATGGCGAAGTCTTTGGTATGAATATATCAAAATATCTATACCTCCGGATTATACGTGTGTGAGTCCAATAAGAGACACGTGTTCGCTGTCGATAACCTGTAAAATCAGTCCTTTGAAAAAGTGCCACTGTAATAGCAGTGAGTCAGAAACTTTGTTCACAAGTAGTCTTGTAAGGGCAGAGGATTATTTGCTAATGTGATATTATTAATGGAATGTTAGGGATAAAAGTTTTTGGGCCATGGATTTCGTGGGCTTAATGAAATTTTGGTCAGATTGTTGAGCGTGAAGAATATAGGAGGAGAATTGTCTATGTTTTAAAACCCATAAGAAAAGAAGAAAAAATATTTTAATGAAATAGGAAGAAAAAAGAAAAAAGTAAAAATAAGAGTCGCGTGAAGATCCAATAAGATTGAAAAATAGGGAATCATGACATCTATTCTATTATATAAAAATCGGATTTCTACACTTAATGATGGAGTTGACGTGTCATGCTTTTGAGAGTATTTTTCGATTTATTTCTTTTAACTCATTAAATACAAGTTATTATGATAAACTAATTATATCAGCTAATTGATTTGATTAGATATTTAAATATCACATAATTTATTTTAATTTATATTAATTTGATTTGGTAGTATTTTTTAATTTATTTTTTTAATGTTCTGTTAGTATTTTTTAATTTATTTTTTTTAATTTATTAAACCAAATTTATTGTGTGTACTAATTAATTAATTTAATTAATTTATTAGTCATTAAAATAATAATAAATCTATGAATAAAATAGGTAATTAAGATATTTTAACTAATAATTAAATCAAATCAAATAATATAAATTGAGCCAAATTCAAATCATGTGAATTAAGGACTAAATTAAAATAAGATGATTTATTACCTATTCAAATTAAATGCAATAAATACAAATTAATTTTGTTAGATAATCATAGTCGTCTAGTCTACTATATATAGATGGTCACATAAAATTGTAAGAATCATTATTTTTATTACAAATGCTATTTCAACTCTTCTTTTTTCTTTATGTATATTTTTTTTATGTATAAATGTACCCAAAATGAGAAAGTACGGATGATGTTTTATTGATTGTTTGATGAATATACCTCAATTCAGACATTCTACCACTGTGGTGTGGATAGAAGTTGACGTGTAGTAATTCAAGATGTCCAGTATATTTTTTTATAGTATTAGATAGAAGAATATTTTTTTAAAATGAATATACTCATTGTAATGATTTTTTTTTAATTATTAGATTTTTATGTCAGTCGTATAAATTCTTTGAAGGCACAAGATAATAAAATAGGTTGACTTTAATATCATTAGAAGCTAAATTTAATGATTTAAGTAAGCACCACTAATTATGTTAATAAAGTAATTTTGTATTACTAATGTGATTTACATATTAATTTTTTCGAGTAAACTCATTTCAAAATGTAAAAATTAGACTCAATTACACATAAATTTTAAAGGTAATATAGAATTTTACAACAAAATTAACATTCATTAAAGAAATAAATTTATATAGGGCTTTTTCCTAATTATAAATAATTACAAGACTTGTGAAAAAATATTAATGTCATCATTACTATGAACAAAATCATAATATTAGGTAGTTGATTAGTTTCATAGGCGAAAATTATTAAGTAATTACGTAAAAACTAGCAACGAACAACCAATAAGGATTCATAAAAAAATGTATTATATATTACTAATTTTATAATTAAAATATATCACATATCACATTTTCATCTATTCTATTTATTATTTATTCTATCTATCTATTCTATTATATAAAAATCGGGTTTCTGCACTTAATGATAGAGCTGCCGTGACATGCTTCTAAGAATATTTCCGAATTTATTTTTTTTAACTCATTAAATACAAGTTATTACAATAACTAATTATATTAACTAATTGATTTGATTAGATATTTAAATATCACATAATTTATTATAATTTATATCAATTTGATTTAGTAGTATTTCCTAATTTATTTCTTTTAATGTTCTATTAGTATTTTTTTAATTTATTTCTTTTAATTTATTAAACTAAATTTATTATGCGTATTAATTAATTTGATTAATTTATTAGTTATTAAAATAATAAATCTATGAATAACACATGTAACCGGAATATTTTTAACTAATAATCAAATCAAATCATATATATTATTGAGCCAAATTCAAATCATGTGAATTAAGGACTAAATTAAAATAAAATAATTTTTTACTTATTCAAATTCAATTAAATAAATACAAATTAATTTCGTTAGATAATCATGGTCTTTTGGTCTATTATATATAGATGGTCACACAATTATAAGAATCATCATTTTTATCACTCTTGCTATTTCAATTTTTCTTTTTTTTTTCTTTATGTAGAATTTCTTTTATGTATAAATATACTCAAAATAAGAAGACACATATGAGTGTTTCATTAATTGTTTGTTTGACAAATACTATAACCTAAAAATATCTCAATTTAGGCATTCTGCCACTGTCGATGGAAGTTAAACCTGTAGTAATTCAATGTAGCCAGTGTATTTTTTATAGTATTGGATAGAAAAATATTTATTAAACTTAATGTACCCATTGTAATGAATTTTATTTCTCAATTGTTAGATTTTTATGTCATTCTTGTAAATTTTTTGAAGGCACAAATAATAAAATAGGTTGACTTTAATATCATTAGAAGCTAAATTTAATTGTTCAAGTAAGCACCACTAATTATATTAATAAAATAATTTTATAATAATAATGTGATTTATATTTTAATTTTTCTAATAAATTCATTTTTAAATGTAAGAATTAGAGTCAATTACGCTAAAATTTTAAAAATCATATAAAATTACATAACAAAATTAACACTCATTAAAAAAATAAATTTATTTATGGCTCTTTTCTAATTATAAATAATAACAAGACTTAGGAAAAAATATTAACGTTATTATTCTTATTAACTAAACCATAATATTAGGTAGTTGATAGTTTCATAAGTAAAAATTATTAAGTATCAACGTAAAAACTAACAACGAACAAGCAATAAAAATTCATAAAAAATCTATTATATATATATTATCAATTTTATGATTAAAATATGTCACATATTATATTCTCGTCTATTTATTTATTATCTATTCTATTATATAAAAATCAGGTTTTTACACTTAATGATGGAGCTGACGTAGCATGCTTAGCTTCTAAGATTATTTAGTGATTTATTTCTTTTAACTCATTAAATACAATTTATTACGATAAATTAACTATATCAACTAATTGATTTGATTATATATTTAAATATCACATAATTTATTACAATTTATATTAATTTTATTTGGTAGTATTTCTTAATTTATGTCTTTTAATGTTTGGTTAGTATTTTTTAATTTATTCTTTTTAATTTATTAAATCAAATTAAGTAACTAATTATCTAAATTAATTTATTAATTTGATTAATTTATTAATTATTAAAATAATAAATTTATGAATAAAATAGACAATCGAGATATTTTTTACTAATAATTAAATCAAATCAAATCATATATATTGAGCTAAATTCAAATCATGTGAATTAAAAACTAAACTAAAATAAGATATTTTTTACTTATTCAAATTAAATGCAATAGATATAAATTAATTTTGTCAGATAACTATCATGGTCTTTTCTTTTTTTTATGTATAAATGTATTCAAAATGAAAAGATATGAATGAGTGTTTCATTAATTATTTGTTTGAAGAATATTATAGCCCGAAAATGTCTGAATCTAGCCATTTTATCGCTGTCGATAAAAGTTGAACCTGTAGTAATTCAGAATGGCCATGATATTTTTTATAATATTGGATAGAAGAATATTTGTTAAAATGAATATACCCATTATAATTATTTTTTTTGTCAATCTTTATTATCTTTTACCTAACATAATATCTATGTTGAATATATTATTTTCATCATAAGCCATACATAATTGATTGATAATTCTATGTATAAAAATACTCTTATGGTAACTAAATACCATATTGTTAACTTGCTAAAGTTAATAATCCTATGATTATGCCAATGTATAGCACTATGATAAAAATTGATTAAATTACATTTATTTCTAATGAGGTGGGCGAGCTTTTAGTCCTAATAATCACGATTAAAATTGAGGAAGGTTAGAAAAATGCTAACAATACAAATACTTTTTATTTTTAATACCCAATAATAATAAAGATATAAATTTAAATTTAAATTTGAGTAAAAAAATATTTCGAATTTTACCTCCCTAACCAGAATTAATTTCAAGATAAGAAATTACTTTATATATCATATTGTAAAATAGTGTGGTCATTTGTTATTCTTTAATGGTAAATATTGTCAAACAAAATGGTGTAAGAAATTAAAAAGAAATGTATTTATCAGAAAATACTAATTTATTTTTCAATAGAATAAATTATATATTGAATAACAAAAGTTGTTATTGGTTTCTCTTCACACTAATTAATACTCAACGATGGTGTTTCAGTAGACCATGTAATCAAGAAATATTAATTAATCTAATAAATTTTATAATGATATAAGTCTATAAGTTTGAAAATTTAAAAGTTATGTCATAAAATGTGAAGCTTTAAGTTTTAACAAAGAACAATGTTGATCATATATTGTTTTGACTTCAAGAATAAATACAATACCAACAAATAAAATTATTCCAGAGGCAAATTTTAACAAAGACAAAAGTTTATAAGTATTGCTATTAATAATGAGAAATTAATCTATTTTAAAGACAAATACATTTTTTCTACAGATTTCTTAATTCGGCAGTTCAAGGACTAATCCACCACATATTTATGCTCTATTTATTAAGGGTCTGTTGCTAACCAATGAATTGTTAGATAAACAAGAAAAAAATTCGAATTCCAAATACTTACTTAAGCAGACAAATGAAATGATCATTCAACTAATTCAAATTAATTAAGACAAATACTAATTATTTTTAATATTTTAAATTATAAAATATTTATAACAATAATTATTATATATATATATATATATATATATATATTTTAAACTTTCAATAAAAAATTATATAATTTTATGTATTATTCCGTGCAGGGCACGGAAACATACACTAGTAAGTAGTAAGTATATAAAATTGTAGTACAAGCAACGGCGGGAATAACGCTTGGGGGACAACGACTCCACCGCTGCAGCGAAGCAACTGGCGATTTGCAAACTAGGAAGCGAGCTTCACCACGACAAACACACGCAGATCCCAAGCGCCACCAGCAGCGACAGCGAGCAGACCAACGGCGGCAACCCTCGTAGACAGAGCTAGGTTTTGCTCTGTTGAGAAGAGAGGCGTGGGGTGAAGACTCAAGTTACCTTTTTTTCATCCATTGTTTTTTTTTGCGTCCACTTAAGCCCAAAACGCAAACGTCTCACCAACGGAACTCGGCGCACACAAATCCCGTTCTATTTCACGCAACCACCTCGCCTCACTCGGCCCATCCGTGAGCGCCCACACGGCCACACCTTATTGGAAGCCTGCTCCAGCCGCAGAAGGGAGGCAATACGTGTCGACAGGAGACACAAAGAGATGGTATATCTGTAAATCTGTACAAAATTGTATTTGTACAGTAGAGCGACCCAATAAAATTTGTTGGTAACTCCTAAAGTCCATTATTCAATATTAAAATAAAATAATGTTCATTGTAAGTGAGATATTTTTTAATCAACGCAGTGATTATTGAAACATGAAAGCAAAATTGGCTGTAAAAAAAATATAGTTGAATGGTATTTATGCCATCCATTTTGAATGAATCTTTGAAGTAATATAACGAAATTAGGTGTTTATTTCGGTACGATGATAAATTTATATGAATTAGTACGATAAAAATATATTATAGACTACATATCGTCTTTTTATTTTATTGTTTAACTTAATTAGATTTAGTTAATAAAACCTCTTATAGCATTACTCAAATAAATATGGGCTTTAAAAGTTACCAACAAATTTAATGAACCTAATGATTAAAGATAACGAAAATATTTGTTATTGTAATAACAATGTTAATGGCAAGGTTGCGAAAACCGGACCGGTTATCGAACCGGTCAAGTAACTGGTTCAATGGTTCAATGGTTCAACCGTGATTGAACCGTGGTTGAACCGGTTTAATTAAATATAGAGTGAAATTAAAAAAAAAATTCAATACATAATCATAGTTCATAGAATTCATATGGCATTCAAGTATTCAAGAGAGCAGAATTGAAGAAATAAAAAAATTGAACATTGCAGAATTGAAAAACCCAGAATCCAGACCAATATATCAACTCATAGTTCATAGTTCATAGAATTCATATGGCATTCAAGTATTCAACATAGCAGAATTGAACATTGTAGAATTGAACTAATGGAGATTGAAAAACCCAGAATTGAAGAACCCAGAATTGAAAAACCCAGAATTGAAGAACCCAGAATTGAACAGATTCAAATTTTTTAACATTGCAGAATTGAAAAACCCAGAATCCAGAACAATATATTTCATCATATGGCATTCAAGTATTCAACAGAGCAGAATTGAAGAAATCAAAAAATGAAAAACAAAATTATTCAAGTATTCATTATTGAACAGAGCAGAATTCAAGTATTCAAGTATTCAAATTCAAGCTACAACAAATTTATTCAAATTTGATTAATCATATAAAAAACAAAATTAAAAAATTAAAAAAACAAGAAGAACAGAAGAACTGAAGTCTGAGGAAGTGAGGAACACAAAGCCAGAACCAAAAATGAAAAGTTGAAAACAATGCCAGAAAGTAGAAACCCAGAACTTACCCGCGACGTGAGTGAGCAGCGACGGTGAGTGGCCCGCGACGGTGACTGACCCGCGATGGAGAGTGCCCGCGACGGTGAGTGCCCGCGACGGTGACTGGCCCGCGATGGTGACTGGCCCTAGCGCCGGCGTCGGTTTGGATTCACGGAGGTTGTTCTTCGACGGGGAGTGGGAGTGTTCTTGCCTCTTGGCTTCTTAGTTCTTGCTTCTTTCTTGGATTACCAGATTAGGGATTAGGGTATCACCAATTCAACATGCGTTTTTCAGTTTTCAGTTTCACCCTTTTTTTTTAAAAAAAAAAATTCAAAACGGGATGCGGTGGCGATGGCGATGGCGGTGGGCTTCACTGATGGCTGTGGGTGGCGATGGTGATTGGTGGCGATGGTGATTTCTGGAGCTTGGGTGAATGGTGGTGATTTCTGGAATCTGGAGAGGGGAAGGGAAACTGATTAGGGCTTCGATGCTGCGTTCCTTTTTTACGCGTTTTTTTTAATAGCCAAAACGACGTCGTTTAGTATTTTAGTTTTCAAACTAAATACCGCTAAAAAACCGGACGGTTCTTTCGGTTCACCGGTTAACCGCCGGTTCGACCGGTTTTTTACCGATTTTTTGCCAAACAGTTTTTTATGTTACCTGGACCGGCTATGTGACTGATTCCCAGTTATTCCGGTTGAACCGGCCAGTCCGGTCCAATTTTCAGAACTATGGTTAATGGGCATAATTAATAGAATTATTTTTTTATAAATTTTATCGAAGCAAGAATAATATATTGAGAATAAATAGATAATATGAAACTGAAAATACTTCTTATTTTGTATGTTAACATTTCTTAATAATTCTGTTAACTAAGAATAAGAATGTTATGTATATATATTACCTCTCTTAATTGATGAATAATATTTAATTAAATTATTGACCTTCTAGTCCATTCAATTTTTAATAAAATAAATAAAATATTAAAATTTAGATATGACACCAATGCATTATGAAATATTTAAGAAACATAAAATTTATAATTATTATTTTTTTATTTTTTTAATGTTCACATATTTTTAATGTAGCACTATGCCTGTTTTTCAATTTTATTGGATCTTCACGCGATTCTTATTTTTACTTTTTTCTTTTTTTTCCCTATTTTATTAAAATATTTTTTCTCTTTTCTTTATGGGTTTTAAAACATAGACAGTTCTCCTCCTATATTCTTCACGCCCAACAATCTGGTCAAAATTTCGTTAAAAAAACAAAGTCCATGGCCCAAAAACTTTTATCCCTAACATTCCATTAATAATATCACATTAGCAAATAATCCTCCTACCCTTACAAGACCACTTCTGAACAAAGTTTCTGACCCACTGCTATTGCAGTGGCACTTTTTCAAAGGACTTATTTTGTAGGTTATCGATAGCGAATACGCGTCTCTTATTGGACTCACACACGTATGATCCAGAGGTATAGATATTTTGATATATCCATATCAAAGACTTTGTATCGAAAGAACATTACGTAACCTTTTCTAGTATTAACTACTTAATTATCGAGCCTTTGTATCGAAATCGCATTTCAGTTTTAATAAAATGCCAGAAAATTTTGTTTTTATTCATTAAAGTCATGTTTCAAAGATTTCCAACAAATAATAATCACATAAATATTATTAATAATAATTCTTATACAAAAGAAACCAAATGAAACTCAAATACAATATATTCCAAACCTACCCCTCTATGTAAAATAAAATCTTAAGGGACATCAGTGAGGGGACTCTATGAAAGCAATTAAAACCATAAGGTAAACCTACTAATCGCTCGCAGCTTCAAATTGCGTCTTCAAACATGTGTCACCAAAAGGGTGAAAAATTTGGGGGTGAGAACCAAACCACATGTTCTCAGTAGAGGTCAAGAATGCCGTGAAAGTAGAGAATAAAGCGCAAATAGTTAGCTTCATTCGGAGATATTTAAAATAACACTGTTTTCATTAGCCTTATGAATCCTCCTAAAAGAAAATTTTGTCCTCAAAATTTCAGTTACCTGAGAACAGATGCGGGTAATCAGCAGAAATTCACAACTCATGATAAATAGTAATTCAATTATACTCTGCGATTCCCACATAATCCATCAATCCAATTCCATTCTTATCAATTCATAACTGATTTCCATACAATCCATCAATAACTTCCATTTCATCAATTCATCAATTATTTTAACCAAAGGTCCAACAGTTTTTCACTTTCCAAATACCCAAAATATATTATCACCTAACTTAACCAAAATCTTAGCATTATTGACACCAAAACACCCAAAGTATGTATTATTCACAAAATCCCAATTCTCTTACAACCAACTACTATGTTTTCCAAAAAAATTCAGCTCCATATCCAATTATCGCAAGCTATCCTTATAGTTTTTGGAGTTACTGTTTTTATCTTTAAATTCAGATTTCATAAGATAAATTTAATAATCAAACTTCAATCTTTCAACAATTCTCAAACTTAATTCTAATTAATCACGAATCAACATTAACAAGCATTAAAACCAATTCCAACCAGTCGCAAGTCAATTTCACAGCCATTCCGACATATCAGATTACTAAAATCAATAGCAAACGCTTATTCTCAATAATCAAAATGCAGCCACAACTCAAACCATCGTCACAATGATCCCAAACCAAACACAAATCCAACTCAATTCATCAATTATCAATACGACAACTTTTCAATAGTTAACTCATCAAATTTCAATTTAACAAGTATTATCAAATGAATCACCATTCACAACCACATTTCAACCAATTCAGTAATATGACATAAGATCAGAATTTTCAACAAATCCATCAAAATTAAAAAACCAATATCAGTCACAGCATTAACCAAAATTAATCTTGTCAAATTAATTACTCATAATAACAAAACCCAGTGACATTCACAGCCATAACCTAAACTCATTAAACTAATTGAAACACTAGAATATAATCTCAATATCAAACTTAATCCAAATTTTACAACCTCAAACCAAAGCTTATTCCAATTAATCATATTTGTGAATTATTTGTAATTACTCACTAAACTTCATTGGCATTCATAAGTTAAAACTGTTAATTTTGAAATAAATTTCCTACTTCCGAGTGTCGAAATTGCAGAATTTAAGCGTGACAAACCCAGTATTCCGAATCCACCAGCAGCAGCCAAATAGCAACAACTCCGCCGTCAGTAGCCTTAACGGTAGGTAGCATATAGCTCCAGTAGCAAGCACCATGGCATCGTGACTTCAGCAGCAGTTTCTGATGGCAACAGCGGCGTGCAGCTCGATGGCAACCTCCGTCTCCAGCAACAGCGGTAGTGTTACGAGCCTTTGTCATCCCCATCACGCCTCTCTTCTCTATGAACTCCTATCTCTCCCTTCATGCTCGCCGGCAATGACAGAAATGGCGGCGATGAAATCCCCTTCCAGCGGCGAAGAGTGGCAACGTTATTGGCTTAATCAACTGTGACGACGGTGGCGGGCTTCAGCGACAGCAACAATGCACGACCTCTTGAAAGCAGGTTGCGCTCCTCCTTCACGTGCATCCTTCTCTTCCCGACGACATCGACGTCGACGGCGCGGCGAGCAGTGTGACATCAACGACAACAACCCGCGATAGCAGTTGCGCAGCATGCTCTCTTTCCCCTCTCAGCTCTCTCGATCTCTATCTCTCGTTTCCACCCTCTGATGTGCGACGGCATTCCTCTCTCTCTGCTGTCCCCTCAATGACGACGGCGAGTGAGCTCCAGGTCAACGGCGGTGACGGTAGGACAAGACGCGACGTCAGCTTCTCCTCGACGGTGGTAAGCTCGCAGCAACGGCGACCATGGAGGCGCGGTGGGACGAGGTTGAACGGCGACGCTGCAGCTCACGAGGATGACGACGACGACGGTGACGATGGTGGCGCGGGCTCCTCGCGGTGGCAGCAGGGCAGCATCTCTTCCCTCTCTTTTTCCTCTCTGTTTCGCTGCTGTATGTTGATCTCGGAGAAACCCACGAACTGAGGATCTCTGTTTTGATTGTGTGTTGATCTCGGGGACGCCCACGAACTGAGGATCACTATTTCCTCTTGTGCGTATATTATGGGGTCGAGATTTTCACCGACTGCCGGTAGTCACGAAGGAGTGGTATTCTTACCACCGACACGTATGCACTAAGGACACAAAGGAAAGCCATATCTGGGACTTGTTCCTAGGTAATGTCAGGCTGCAGGGTGTAAACCGACACGTGAGCTCATGGCCTGCTTAGGACAGACATGCATCATATCGTTTGTGCACTTGCATTTGGTTGTGTTTGCTTGTATTACTCCTTTGTGATTGTGTTGTTTGTCTTGTTATGACTTGCTTGTTTGTTGAACTGAATCCCTTGTTTGTACTATTAGTTATGAATGTTTTAAATTGATTAAGAATTGACGTTTTGATTGAGAATTAATTATGTGGCTAAGAGATGGTTAATGTGACCAATTTCATATTTTAGAATTTGTTTTGAGTTTAGAGATTTTAAAATAGGTAATTAATTAGTTAAAGTAAAACCAAGAGTATTTTCAAAAAGATCTGATAAAATTATAGTTTCCTTGAGTATGTTAATTATTTGCATGTTAATCATTACTTTTACGGCATTCCCATTCCCTACTGAAAACGTTTGGTTTGTTCTCATCCCAAAATCTTCCACCCTTTCAATGTCACGGGTTCGAAGACTCCGTTTGAAGCTGCAGGCGATTATAGAATTTATTTATGAGTTAAGTTTTTGAGTTAAGTTATTTTCATAGAGTTTTCTTGCCTTTGTTGATTAAGATTTTATTTTATACAGAGGGGATAGGAGTTGTATCTGAGTTTTATTTGAATTCTTTTGTATAATATTTATTATTAATAATAACTATGTGATTATTATTACTTGTCGATCTTTGATATGATTTTGATAAATAAAAATAAAATTTTCTAGAGTTTTCTATAAAACTGAAACGTGATATCGAACCAAAGGATCAATATTAAATAGTTAATAAAGAAAACAGGTTAGTAACGCCTTACTTTTGGTACGATCATGACCTACTGGAAGTTGGGTCGTTACAATATGCTAACCTCTGATATATCATCAAGTATCTTGATCCTCATTGTCATTACATCTTCTTTAAGCTAGAACTTTTTTTGAGGGAAGCTCGATGAAGAACTGAAGATTGATGGTTTAGAAGTTATAGTAAATTCTCGTTGCAAGTATAGTTACTAAACCAAGCAATCAACCTTTCTTACAAAAGTTTTGGTTGTCACAAGTAACAAACTCCTTTTAAATTTGATAACCGAGTATTTAAAACTCGGGTCGTCTTCTCAAGGAATTGCAGGGAGGTATGTTCTTATTATTGGTTATGAGTTTGTAAATTGGGGTTTTGGAGTTTGGGCAATGGGCACAGGTATATTTAAATGACAAGTAAAATAAATTAACAATAATAAAATCTCTTGGCAAGGTATGAAGAACTAGAAGTCCTATCCTAGTTATCCTTATCAATTGTGATGAGAATTGGATTTTTCTCCCACTTTGTTAACCTCTAACTATGAAGGTAAGTTAAGTGGATGAATTAATTTTTATTCCTCAGGTCCTAGTCTTTCCTTGGGAAAGGCTAGAGTTATTAGAACTCGAATTAATTCTTGAAGAATTCCAATTTTCAGTCAACAATAAGTTTGATAACTCAAGTGTCTCCAATTATTTAACCAAAGCCAAAAGGGAAAGAAATCTACTTGAATAAAAATGCCTTCAGATGTAACAGTAACATAAATTAAAGAGAGCAATCATAAATCTGAAATACCTCAAAATATATTAAATAGAAAACCAATCTAAACATAAAGAGTCATAAACAGAATTGAGAAAATAAATAAAAAGAACATTGAACCTGGGATTGAGAGTCACTCCTAAAACTAAGAGAAATCCTAAATTCTCTCTCTAAAAACTACATCTACTCCTAAAATTGTGAATGTGAAAGCTTCCTTTTTGTATATGGATGCATTCCCCACTTTATAGTCTCTAATCTGTGTTTTTTGGGCCACAAAGTGGGTCAGAAATAGCCCAGAATTCGCTGGTTGCGAATTCAAACACGTTGATTTTTCGTCACTGCGACGTGGCCGCGTGGAGCACGCGTTCGCATCACCTAGCGTCAGAGCAACTATGGCATATTATATATCAAATCGAAACCCCAGACGTTAGCTTTCCAACGCAACTAAAACCGCGACGTTTGGACCTCTGTAGCTCAAGTTATGACCATTTTAGTGCGAGAGGGTCAGGTTGACAGCTTTGCAGTTCCTTCAACTTCTTGTTTTCCTTCCACTTTTGCATGCTTCCTTTCCATCCTCCAAGCCATTCCTGCCCTGTAATCACTAAAAACACTTAACGCACATATCAAGGCATCGAATGGTGATAAGGGAAAATTAATTTTTGGTAATTAAAAGGCTCGGGAAGCAAGTTTCCAATTATAGAATAAAATTAGGAAGAAAATATAAAACCATGCAAATATTATGAATAAGTGGGTAAAGAGTTGATAAAATCCACTCAATTGAGCACAAGATAAACCATAAAATAGTGGTTTATCAACCTCCCCACACTTAAACATTAGCATGTCCTCATGCTAAGCTCAAGAGAAACTATAAAGGAGTGAAGAGGGATAATAGAATGTATGAAATGCAACCTATGAATGCAACTACATGCAAAATATTTCTACCTACTTGGTTAAAAGTAAATAAGTTCTCCAAGACAAATAAAAATCAAATTTCACTAATTCAAATTATATAATAAAAGACAAATAAACTTGTAAGAAGATAGCTCATGAAAGCAGGGAACATAGAATTAAGCATTGAACCCTTACTGGTAGTGTATATCACTCTAACTCTCAAGTGTCTAGGGTCAATCACTCTACTCTTCTCTAGTCATGCTTTCTAAAATTTGTTCTTCACCTAACCAATCAACAATATTTAATATACCAATGCAAACATCATGAGGTCTTTTCAAGGTTGTAATGGGGCTAAAGTAAGGGTAAGGGTATATGTATATGGCTAAGTGAGCTTTATAAATTGAATCTTTAATTAACCTAAGCTTTCACCTAACATACATATACTCTATATAACTCTAGAATCATGCCTAGCTACCCATAGTCTTCACTTTTGCATTGCATACTCATGTATCAATTTTTCTTTAATTTTATCACATATGCGTTGATCTTTTATTAACTTAACATTGTGGTAATTTTGTCCCCTTATTTATTTATTTGTATTATATATTTTTTTCTCTTTTTCTTTTTCTCTCTTTTTTTTAGAGAGACATAAAAACTAGAATAACATATCAATGCATATGGAATTTTTTAATTTTCTGTTTTACATGAATAGGTACCCAAATTTTCCAATATTCAAAATTAAAAACATGATACATTCCCTTATTAACCCAAGTTCCCACAGTTTTTCCACACTTAATTGTTGCACAATCCCTATCTTAAGCTAACCAAAGATTCAATTGGGATATTTAATTGTTTTTCTACTTAAGGCTAGTGATGTGGTAAAATACAGAACAAATGGGGATTAAAAGGTTCAAAGTGGCTGACAAGGGTGATTTAAAGGGTAGGCTTATTTGGGATAAGTGAGCTAAAATCAAACAATGGCATCAATCATATGCAAGCATGTAAATACACTAAATAATGGACATATAGATTGGAAAAAAAATATAGATTACAATCATAGAGAAGAAAACACACAGGAATAAAATATTTATGGTTAAATAATGTAACCATATAAATAAGCTCAAATCTCACAGGTTGTGTGTTCTTTGGCTCAAAAACCATGTTCCAAATACAACTTCAAACAAGTTTTAATAGAAAAGTTTTTTTTTATTTTAAATTAGTGAAATACTATAAAAATTTCTTGAAAAAGAAAATATTACTTCAACCAAGTAGTAACTAAATGCATAAAATCAAACAAATATGCAATCAAATATGCAAATGTAACAACTAACAAGGAAAATAAACCATTGGTGTTGAGATAGAAGAGTAACTAACCCATGGAGATCGGTATCGACCTCTCCACACTTAAAGATTGCACCGTCCTCGGTGCATGCTAAGATGTACAAGTGGACAGGTCTCTCCAACTGATGCTTTTCTCCAAGGATTGTGCTGATGGACTTGTTTGTCTCCCCATGTAAACGTCTTTCACTTCCCTTCCGGGTGGCCATCCTGAAAGAAAAAGGGAAGAAAGGTAACCCAGTAATAGAGATAAGAAAATAAATGAAATATGGGTGGGTTAATGTCAAATGAAAAGGGTCTCATTTACATGGAAGCTTCAACATGTACGTGAGAAAATAATAGAAGCCATGGCATACCAGTGGTGCAAAATATGCAGCAAAGGGGAGGAGTGTGGGTAATAAAATATCAATATAAGTTCATGTCAATGCAAATGAAGTGCAAATATCATAAAAGATTGGCATTGGCAAATAATTAATATCATCCCACAGTGTAAAACAAGTCACTAAGCACCAAAATAATTCAAGATGCAACAGTTGAAGAAGAAAATTTTTTTTTAACACCAATTGAAAAATAATAATTTTAGAAATAAAAATATGCACAAAATTAAAATGCAATGAATGAAAGTATGCAAATAAATTAAAAAATAAAAGTGAAAAAGAATGAGAAGTGAAAGAAATAAAGTAAGAAAGAAAGAAGAAAGAAGAAAAGATAGAAGAAATTAGGATTAGAGAAGAAAAGATAAGATAATTGGCACTAATCTGGATAGGTTGTGTGACGCTGGCGATGCGGTCGCGTGGTGCGCAATAAGGTCAGGCGACGCGGACGCGTGGGGCACGCGGACGCGTGGCCTGATTTGTGCGATTGGCGCGAGTGCAGCCTCGCGCTCGCACAACTCTCTGTTCAAAACTTAGTTTTGCTAAAATCCAAGGTGATGCGGTCGCGTGATTGACGCGATCGCGTGATTGACGCGATCGCGTGATTGACGCGATCGCGTGGATGGCCATTTTTGAAAATGATGCGGATGCGTGGGGCACGCGTTCGCGTGGTCGGGCTTGTGCTTTTAGCATGAGTCCAGCCCAATTTCAGCTCAACTTTCGGCCATACACCTTTTTACGTCGATTTACAGGGCCACGCGGTCGCGTGGGTGACGCGGACGCGTGGAGAGGCATTTTTCCCACATGACGCAGACGCGTCAGCGACGCGGTCACGTGGATCGATTTGTGCCAAAGGCACGCCTCCAGCCACGCTATCGCGTGACTCTCTGTTCGATTTTTTTCTTCCCAATGCACTGGCGACGCGGACGCGTCGCGTGCGTGCTTTTTTTTTAATGCAATTATGCAGTATGCAGAATGCAAAATGATATAGATGTTATGAGTAATTCCAGGTTCAATGAAATAAATTAAATTTCAAAAACAAATAAAAATAAATAAAAGTATAATTGAAAAAAGAACGATCATACCATGGTGGGTTGTCTCCCACCTAGCACTTTTAGTTAAAGTCCTTAAGTTGGACATTTGGTGAGCTCCCTGTTATGGTGGCTTGTGCTTGAACTCATCCAGGAATCTCCACCGATGTTTGTATCTCCAGTAACCTCCGGGATCCCAAACTAGGCATGTAAAGCCCTTAAGAAGCTTCAAACAGATTCTTAGGCTCCCGGGGTGACCAATGTCAGAGCATATTCCAGGATCCCAAACCTTGCTTTTGCACCTGTCTTCTTGTTGATCATCATGATTCCGTCCGGGTGGCAAGCAATCTGAATTCTCACTAAAGCGGCCAAACAACTTCCTAGACCTATTTAGCTGAGCTTTACACCAACCTTTGCATTTAAACTTTGAGCACACAACCATGTTGAATCTTGCATGACAACTCCAACTACTAACCATCTTCCTTTTACGCTTAATGCCACAAAGAGCTCTAAGCTGACCATCTGTTTCAAGTAAAGCATATTCAAGTGAGCTAATTAAGCTTAGAGATGAAAGATTTACCCACTTGAATGAAGGAATGGATGGTGATGGCTTTGGGGGAGAGGTCTCCAATAGCATTGGCAAGGTGATTTCCAGCTCCAGTCCCTTGAGTTCTTTCTTGTCAACTTCCACCTCCTTGCAAGTTTCTTCAATTTCAACCTCTTCCTCTTGGTAGCTTTCTTCCAAGTTGATCTCTTCTTCATTGTTCACCAAGGGCATGGGAGGTTGTGCCTCTTCTTCTTTAATTTCCATGTCAAGTCCAATAGGAGAGGATTCAATTGTAGATAAGAATTCATCAATGATTGAATCCATCTCTTGATCATCCCCTTCAAAGTCTTCAACCAGGGTATGCCTTGGAAGTTGTACACCCTCCTCAGCATCAATTTCAATCACCTTGGAAGGAGGTTCTAGAACTTGAGGTTCCCATGGAGGTTCTGCATCTCCTAAGTCTTCAACCAATTCTTCTGCTTTGATAATTACAGCTTCCTCCACTTGTTCCAGTATAAAGTCATGCTCCGTACTGTCCACTGGAGTTTCTAGTATCTCCTTCATGCTGCGTTCTTCATTAGATTGCCCACATGAAGCCATGGGGGTTCCTTGAGTTTCCGAACGTCGCAAAGCTAATTGATTTATCGCTTGATTCAATTGGTGAAGGGTTGCATGAAATCTTTTCACTGTTTCCTTGAGACGATCCGTTCATTCTTGTTGTGCTCGGCTATCATAAGTAGGATCATAGTGCTCTTGGATTGATGGATATGGAGATGGTGAATATTGAGGTGGTGGTTCTGGGCGTGGTTCATATGGTGGTTGGTGTGGTGGATAAGGATTAGGGTTATATGGTGGTGTTTGGTGGTAAAGGGCTTGTGAGTATGGTGGTCCAGAGTTGTGTTGAGAAGGTGTGTCATAGGTATATGATGGGGGTCCACCATATCTATTGTTTTGGCATGCATTGTAGGATGGTCTTTGTCTGTGGTATTGTGGAAGGTGTTGCTGCCGGAAGGGTTGATCAGATCCTCGTAGCTGCTTCCATATCTGATTGTTTTGACCTTGATGCATGTTCCTGTTATAATTTCCATTCCTTGCAACAACATTGGAACCAAACTCAAAGCGAGGGGGGTGAGAACTCATAATAGTAAATAAAAATTAAAAATAAAAATAAAAACAAATTTTAAATTAAAAGGTTATTTAAATTTTGAATTTGAAAATTAAATTTTTGAATTTGAATTTTAAAATTTTTTTTTTGAATTTAATGAGAAAAGAGAAAAACAATACAATGACACCAAACTTAAAATTTTTAGATCAAAACGGAGAAAATAACTAAGAACAACTTGAAGGTCAAGATGAACACGAAGAACAGCTTGAAGATCAAGATGAACACCAAGAACAAATTTTTGAAAAAAAATTTTAATAACTAAATAAAAACCAATAACCTCTTAATTTATGAAAAAGCAAAAATAAGAACAAAAATAAAAATAAATAAACAAGCAAAAAGCAAATATTTACAATAACCAATAATAAGGCACACGCTTGCAATTCCCCGGCAACGACGCCATTTTGAAGAACTGAAGATTGATGGTTTAGAAGTTATAGTAAATTTTCGTTGCAAGTATAGTTACTAAACCAAGCAATCAACCTTTCTTACAAAAGTTTTCGTTGTCACAAGTAACAAACCCCTTTTAAATTTGATATCCGAGTATTTAAACATCGGGTCATCTTCTCAAGGAATTGCAGGGAGGTATGTTCTTATTATTGGTTATGAGTTTGTAAATTGGGGTTTTGGAGTTTGGGCAATGGGCACAGGTATATTTAAATGACAAGTAAAATAAATTAACAATAATAAAATCTCTTGGCAAGGTATGAAGAACTGGAAGTCCTATCCTGGTTATCCTTATCAATTGTGATGAGAATTGGATTTTTCTCCCACTTTGTTAACCTTTAACTATGAAGGTAAGTTAAGTGGATGAATTAATTTTTATTCCTCAGGTCCTAGTCTTTCCTTAGGAAAGGCTAGAGTTATTGGAACTCGAATTAATTCTTGAAGAATTCCAATTTTCAGTCAACAATGAGTTTGATAACTCAAGTGTCTCCAATTATTTAACCAAAGCCAAAAGGGAAAGAAATCTACTTGAATAAAAATGCCTTCAGATGTAACAGTAACATAAATTAAAGAGAGCAATCATAAATCTGAAATACCTCAAAATATATTAAATAGAAAACCAATCTAAACATAAAGAGTCATAAACAGAATTGAGAAAATAAATAAAAAGAACATTGAACCTGGGATTGAGAGTCACTCCTAAAACTAAGAGAAATCTTAAATCCTAATCCTAAGAGAGAGGAGAGAACCTCTCTCTCTCTAAAAACTACATCTACTCCTAAAATTATGAATGTGAAAGCTTCCTTTTTGTATATGGATGTATTCTCCCACTTTATAGCCTCTAATCTGTGTTTTCTGGGCCGCAAACTGGGTCAGAAATAGCCCAGAATTCGCTGGTTGCGAATTCAAACACGCTGATTTTTCGTCACTGCGACATGGCCGCGTGGAGCACGCGTTCGCGTCGCCTAAAGTCAGGGCAACTATGGCATATTATATATCAAATCGAAGCCCCAGACGTTAGGTTTCCAACGCAACTGGAACCGCGTCGTTTGGACCTCTATAGCTCAAGTTATGACCGTTTTAGTGCAAGAGGGTCAGGCTGACAGCTTTGCAGTTTCTTCAACTTCTTGTTTTCCTTCCACTTTTGCCTGCTTTCTTTCCATCCTCCAAGCCATTCCTGCCCTGTAATCTCTAAAAACACTTAACACACATATCAAGGCATCGAATGGTGATAAGGGGAAATTAATTTTTGGTAATTAAAAGGCTCGGGAAGCAAGTTTCAATTATAGAATAAAATTAGGAAGGAAATATAAAACCATGCAAATATTATGAATAAGTGGATAAAGAGTTGATAAAATTCACTCAATTGAGCACAAGATAAACCATAAAATAGTGGTTTATCACTCGATAACGCAGTCACGAAGAACCTAGTTTTTGAACCGTATCGGTTAGGAGTTTTGATCCTATTTTTCGCAAATAATCTCAGTTTGACGAACCGGACTCGATTCATGAGAAAAGAGAGATACTAGGATAATATTATCATTATATGAGTATTAGAAGCTTCTTGAATAATATTATAAGGTTACCTGGTCAGTTTTGGTTAAAAACAGAAAATCGGTTTAACCGAGTTCACAGTTTACTGGAGCAGCTTAGCACCAGCACTCTCTGATGACTTTAGCAATGCTATGGCCTCATCATACATGTTTTATTCTCATAATAAATAATGTTACTAGTGTCATTTATGCTAGTAGCTCAGAAAATAATTTTTAGAGATGTTTTCACAAGTGTTCCGATACATCTAGTTTTAGTAGTTATACACCTGAGATATTTTAATATTATTTTAATCCACCTCCAAGCCAACAAATCACAACTCACCCTATACCCCCAAAACCCCCAAGGCTAGTTCATTTTCACTTTGTGGCCGAAATTTCCAAGAGAGAAAAAGGGAGAAAAGTTCTTAGTTCCAAATCTTCAAAGCTTGATTTTTGCTGAACTAAACCTCAAATCAAAATTCCAATCCGACCAAAATGATCCTCTCTTCTTTCTCTACATAATCATATGACTTATCAAGGCTGGAATCAAGGTGAGTTGGCTGTACCATCTCCCTTTTGCTTCGGTTTCAAGGAAACATGCTTAAACATGTGTTTTCTTGATGTTCTTCCTTTAGAAATCATGCTTAACTTGACTTGAGGGCTAAGAAACGTTAATTTCTAGCAACTCTAAGGTGAGAAATCCCTTCCTAACATGCTGAGTGAGATTCGGTCAGTTAAGAGTTTGTGAATTTAAAGTTGTTTTTTATGTGATTTAGGAGAAAAAAGTGCTTAAGGACCACCTGAAAGTCTAACCAAATTAGGAGCAGCAAAACCAGGTAGGGTTTGACGAAATTAATCTTGATTGTTTGTGTTTGAGTTGTGTGAATGTTGTATGATTTGGCTGTGCTAAAAATTGGTTGCATATATGATTGATTCTTGGTAAAAATTTGGTGAAATTTTAATAAAATTTGATGAAATTCAAGCTTTGAGTTCATGTTCTTGGAGCTGAAAAGACTGAAAACGGGTAAAAACAGAGAAAGAATCTGAAGAATTTACGAAGAACACGAAGAGCACTTTGAGCATGATGAAGAACAATGAAGAACAGCCTTTAGATCCTTAAAAGGGCAAGGAAGTAAAATTTTTGGTGTTTGGGGGGATTATTTGGTAATTTCTAAAAGTTAGGGTGGTTAAAGTAAAAATATTAAAAGTTACGGGTGGTAAAAAGTGAATTTTAAAGGTTAAAAGTTAAAGTGGGGTAATTTTCGAAAATTTAATGATAAAGTAATAAATAATAATAAAATATTAAATAATAATATTTAATTAAAAATAATATTTTAATAAAAATAATAAAATAATACGAAAAAGGCAGTTTTCCGTAAAAATTTTAGAAAGACAACTTTAAGTGCAGAATCTCATAATTACCTTCATAAAACACTTAGGGAGTGGTAATAACATGTTAGTGAGGCAAAGATAAATGAAAGATAAAAAGTTAAAGAAAAGATAAAAACCAAAGAAAAGTCTGTAAAGTTTTAATGACAGAAAAACAAACAGAGATTAGTGAACGAATTAGGGCAACATAGTTAGTCATTGAGTTGCGACTAGAGTTAGGTATTATATGAAAAGTTAAACTGTTTCAGTATAGACTTAATGAACCTATACTTGGGGAGGCTAACTATTCATACCGAAATTTACATAAGCTTTAATACATACGTTAAATAGAAAAAGCAAAATAAAGTAACGAAGCACAGAGAAAAGAATAAATAGAGGGCAGAATAAAGAGACAAAGAGAAAAGAGTAATATGATAAAGAGAAGAGGACCTATTGAGAGGTCATTTGTTGAATTAAGGCAACCCCAGAGATATCTATATGTTCATCTGCTGCATTGTGGCAGTCAGATAGATGGTGATACGACCATTGAGAATGCTTTCCTGCGGTACAGATCCATATTTTATTTCTGTAAGGCAGAGGGGTTATTTCCTGCTACAGAAGTACCGTGACCACCTGTTTCATTTCTGTAGTGGCAGAGGGGTTATTTCCTGTATATAGAAGGTGTGTCGGCATACATCCCTGCAGTGGCAGATGTGTTATTTCCTGCGTGCAGTGGACCCTGTGGTGGCAGAGGGGTTATTTCCTGTACACAGGGGTATAGCCAATAGGAAAGCCATATCCGGCTAGTAATGCTGGGTTACGTCAGGAGCGGGTAGAAACCGACAGATGAGCTCATTACCTGCACTAGGACTAGACATGCATCATTCTTATCTGCGCATCATTCTCTGTTGCATTCCTTTTATGTGTGTGATCTATTTCTTTATGTTTGTCTGCTTGTATGCTATGCTATATCTATATTTTATTTTCTTGTATTCTTCTGTTCATGTTCTGTTTTTTGTTTTCTCTACTTTCTCTATCTATCTTTATCTTCTATTTACTACTTTGTTATATCCCATTATTCATCTGCTAATTAACGCCGAATAAATAAATGTAACTGATAACCCCAACCCTACTAAGAACTTCCCAGTTCTTACCCCCTTCTCTCTCTTCCCCTTCAGATGGAAACGGGAGTGATATTCTATGAAGTCGAAGACCTATATATTTACGAGGATCCAATGTACTATGGTTACTACATTCTGAGTGCGGAGCTTCGTATGAGACGTTACGCGTTACAAAACTATCCCTTCCAACATCGTTTGTATAGCCCACTTTTTGATCCGGACGCTCCCTACGACTTTTCCTTATCCTGGTTACACCCTAACGCACCTGGACATCCTTTTCTCGATGGTCCCGAACACCCTATACCAGCTCAACCCTTGAATGAGGCGGCACGTGAGCCTATCATTCCTGATGAGCCCGAGTTAGCTGTGACTACATCCCTGTGATTCCACCAGAGTGGGACTTTCCCCCTGAGCTGCTCCCTGACTTTCCACAGCCCGATGAGCTGGCACTACCGGATGACGGGATAGCTCCTATATACGTGAATGGACCTGTGCTCGCGAATAGTTTTGTACATAGTGACAGCAGTGCTTCTGGTGGGTCTGAGGGTATAGCTGTAGCTGCGGACGATGAGGAGGAAGAGGATCCTGAGATAGAGATAGAGCAGGATGAGGAGATGGGCGAGCCTCATGACGATAGGGGTTGCAAGCGGGGAAGCCCGCCCCGCCCCGCCTAGTGAGGCAGTCCCAGAATTCCAGCCCGCCCCGCCTAACAGCGGGCTGGCGGGCCGGCGGGCTAAGCCCGCCAAATATCTTTTTTTTAACTTTTAACTATTAAATAATATATATAAAGATATAAAAAAATCTCTTTTGTTTTTTCCTTTTAACTATTATAATTTCTAAAGGCATAAAAAATTATATTTTTTATATTCATAAACATTAAAATCTTTGTAATTATAAATATCTAATAAACATAATTATAAACCAAGTTTTCATCCAAAACATAAGTATAAATATTCTCTCCAAAACAAAATAAACATAATTTAAAACATAATTATAAATATTGTCTCCAAAATAACATAAACATAATCCAAACCACTCAATTTTATCTTCATACTCTTGTAAGTTAGGTTGGGGGAAGTTAGATTTTGGCAAAAGAATTGTAAAAATATCCCTTCACTAAAAAAACACAAAGCCCGGTGGGGAAGCCCATCCTGCCCCGTCAAAGCCCGCGGTTTAAGTGGTGCGGGTTAGGCGGGCTTTTGCTATTTGGCGGTCCCAATTTTCCAGCCCAGCCCGCCTTTTTTGGCGGGTTACGCGGGGCAGCCCGGCGGGTTTAGGCCTATTTGCCACCCCTACATGACGATCTTCCGAACGGCCACGTGTAGATATAGTCTGACAGCCCTAGGGGCATTCTTTTGATGACACTCTAGTCTGACATTATCTGTAGGTAGTCTCTCATTTGTGTTAGTACACCCTAAAGCTAGGAGCTGTAGAGTGGTTAGGCTAGCCTGGGCGCCAGTTTAGTGGCTTTTTGTATGGGCCAGGCCCTGGGAGTGTCGTGTATATATTAGCTACGTAGGATGACGAGGATGTAAACTGACTTGATCTTTTGTGAACGCTACATGTTTTGTTATAGTGTACATGATGTATATTATTAGCTATGTTATATGTTTCTTTATGCTTCCTTATTATTTCTATCAGTGTGTGCTTATTTATTTTACTCCCTCGCTCGCAACGATATAAGTTAAAAAAAAGTTACTCATAAAATTGGCAACGTTCTAACGAGGAACAGGATCATATATTAAAAAATAGTTAATAATTAAGAAGGACAAGTTAGTAACACTTAGCTTCTTGTATGACCATGGCATACTGGGAGTTGGGTCGTTACAATTTGGTATCAGAGCAGTTCGTTCCCAATAAGCCTGGAGAGTGGACTGACTATGCTTCATTGCATACTCTGCTTATGTGTCTCATGCTATTAGGGTATCTTCAAGATACATTTGGCATGAATGTCTATGAATGCTCATTTTGGAAATGCCCGTGCCTTACTTGAAATATTAAGACTGATCACCTTAATGTTGATTGTTTGGTGCAGATAGGACCATAATGACTGCGAATAGGCAAAGTTTAATCGAGTTCTAAACAACGAATCAATGCGAGGCACAACTATCCTCATAGCTGTTATGATCTCCATGGCTATGGCCATGTTGGATTTGGATGCTATAAGGAACGAACGCTTGTTTTACTTGTGAGGAATCTAGACACACAGCTAGGATCTACCCAAGAAGTTTGTTTGGAATCCAGTGCGAACCCAGCAACAAGGTCGAGTGTTTGCTATGACTGCTGATGATGTTATGCAATCAGACGCCCTGATCCAAGGTCAGTGTTATGTCAAGAATCGATTTCTAACTGTACTGTATGATTTGGGTGCATCGCATTCCTTTATCTCTTTAACTGTTGCTCGTGAGTTGGGACTAGATTTCTCTGAGTTAAATTTTGATTTAATTGTCCATACACCTGCATCCCAAAATGCTTTGACCAGTTTAGTGTGCCTGCAAGTACCATTCACTATTAGGAACAGGACTTTTATACATGATCTAATCTGTTTGCCTCTATGTGGTTTAGAAGTTATTCTAGGATTAGATTGGTTATCTAAGTATCATGCTTTCTTTGATTGCTTTGAAAGAACTATTGTTATTCCGTCTGATAGTTTAGATATTAAACCATTTTTGTCCCATACTTTATATCTGAATTCTGTAAGAGTTACATTAGACGGGAGTGATTGTGAGGGGTACGTTCTGTTAACAGCTAGCTCGAATGATAGTGAACTAAGTTTAGAACGAATCCGAGTGGTGAAGGAATTTCCTGATGTTTTCCCAGACGACATACCTGAGTTTCCTCCTCAGCGAGAGATAGAATTCAGGATGGAACTAGTACCTGGAACCGGATTCCATAGCACCGTACCGGATGTCACCACTGGAACTTGCAGAGTTGAAGAAGCAGTTGGATGAGCTACTTGAAAACAAATTTATTCGTCCCAGTGCATCACCTCGGGGAGCTCTGGTATTATTATTAAAAAGAAAGACGGTGGAACGAGGCTGTGCGTAGATTACCGATAGCTAAATAAAGTCATTATCAAGAACAACTACCCACTTCCACAGATTGATGATCTGATGGATCAGCTGAAAGTTGCAACTATGTTCTCAAAGATTTATTTGCGACTGGGTCATCACCAAATTCGAGTAGCCAAATATACCAAAGACTGTGTTCAGGATTCATAAATAATGACGATGTTGAGACATCTGGGAGTAGAAGAACCAGAAGCTGTGAGACAAGATCGTAGTGGTCCATGGAGGTACAAGAACAGAATTTGTGTGCCTAACTCTGGAGAATTGCGATAAAGGATTCTTGCAGAAGCTCATCAAAGCAGATTTTCTATGCATCCTGGAGTGACGAAGATGTATCAAGATATGAAACAAATTTTTTGGTGGCCGGGCTTAAAGAAAGAAATAGCTGACTATGTCTCAAAATGTTTAACCTGCCAGAAGGTGAAGGTGTAACATATGAAGCCGTCAGGAACCCTGCAACCCTTAGAAATACCACAATGGAAATGGGAGCAGATCACTATGGATCTTGTCACGGGATTGCCAAGGACCTCAATAGGACACGATGCTATTTGGGTGATTGTGGACAGGTTAACAAAATCGGTGCATTTCCTTCCGATTCGAGTTGACTATACATTAGAAAGGCTGGCACGGATATATATTCAAGAAATCATACAATTTCATTGGATACCTTCGTCAATTGTTTCAGATCGAGATCCGAGGTTTACTTCTAGATTCTGGGGAGCTTTTCAAAAAGCATTGGGGACAGAATTGTACATGAGTACAGCATACCATCCTCAGATAGACGGACAATCAGAACGGACAATCCAGACATTAGAAGACATGCTAAGATCTTGCGTGATGGATAACCAAGGCAGTTGGGATAAATATTTGCCGTTGATAGAATTCATCTGCAATAACAGCTACCAACAAAGTATCGAGATGGCACCTTATGAAGCTCTCTACGGAAGAAGATGCCAGACACCATTGTGTTAGAATGACGATGGAGAAGCTAGTGTCTTGGGTCCAGACTTAATGCAAGAAACTACTGAGAAGATAAAAGGGATTCGTCAGAAGATTCAGACAGCACAAAGCCGTCAAAAGAGCTATGCCAATAATAGACGTAGACCCTTAGAGTTTAGTGAGGGAGACCATGTCTTTCTAACGGTAACCCCGACTACTGGAATAGGTATAGCCCTTAAGACTAAAAAGCTTAACCCTCGATATATAGGACCTTTTCAAATACTTAAAAGAGTCGGTCCAGTAGCTTATCAAGTAGCCCTTCCTCCATACCTGTCAAACCTTCATGATGTTTTTCATGTCCCGCAACTTAAGAAATATATTCCTGACGAGAGACACGTTCTAAAACCAGGGACAGTACAGTTACGAAACGATTTGACATATCAAGCATCACCAGTTCAGATCGTAGAAAGAAGTGATAAGCAGCTAAGAGGAAAAACTGTTCGCTTAGTCAAAGTAGCTTGGGGACAAAGAGGAGAAGAAGAGCACACTTGGGAACTAGAAGATAAAATGAAAGATGATTACCTGCATCTGTTCTCCAGTAACTGAAATTTTGAGGACAAAATTTTCTTTTAGGAGGGTAGAATGTAACAACCCTGATTTTCGAGTACGCGAGATCTTCTCTGAAAGTACGGATTTCTCCGGAGGATCAGTAAGGGGAGAACCTCTGATATATCATCAAGTATCTTGATCCTCATTGTCATTACATCTTCTTTAAGCTAGAAATTTTCTTGAGGGAAGCTCGATAACGCAGTCACAAAGAACCTAGCTTTTGAACCGTATCGGTTAGGAGTTTTGATCCTATTTTTCGCAAATAATCTCATTTTGACGAACCGGACTTGATTCATGAGAGAAGAGAGATAATAGGATAATATTATCATTATATGAGTATTAGAAGCTTCTTGAATAATATTATAAGGTTACCTGGTCAGTTTTGGTTAAAAACAGAAAATCGGTTTAACCGAGTTCACAGTTTACTGGATCAGCTTAGCACCAGCACTCTCTGATGACTTTAGCAATGCTATGGCCTCATCATACATGTTTTATTCTCATAATAAATATGTTACTAGTGTCATTTATGCTAGTAGCTCAGAAAATAATTTTTAGAGATGTTTTCACAAGTGTTCCGATACATCTAGTTTTAGTAGTTATACACTTGAGATATTTTAATATTATTTTAATCCACCTCCAAGCCAACCAATCACAACTCACCCTACACCCCCAAAACCCCCAAGGCTGGTTCATTTTCACTTTGTGGCCGAAATTTCCAAGAGAGAAAAAGAGAGAAAAGTTCTTAGTTCCAAATCTTCAAAGCTTGATTTCTGTTGAACTAAAACTCAAATCAAAATTCCAATCCGACCAAAATGATCCTCTCTTATTTCTCTACATAATCATATGACTTATCAAGGCTGGAATCAAGGTGAGTTGGTTGTACCATCTCCCTTTTGCTTCGATTTCAAGGAAACATGTTTAAACATGTATTTTCTTGATGTTCTTCCTTAGAAATCATGCTTAACTTGACTTGAGGGCAAAGAAACGTTAATTTCTAGCAACTCTAAGGTGAGAAATACCTTTCTAACATGCTGAGTAATATTCGGTCAGTTAAGGATTTGTGGATTTAAAGTTGTTTTTGATGTGATTTAGGAGGAAAAAGTGCTTAAGGACCACCTGAAAGTCTAACCGAATTAGGAGTAGCAAAACCAGGTAGGGTTTGACGAAATTAATCTTGATTGTTTGTGTTTGAGTTGTGTGAATGTTGTATGATTTGGCTGTGCTAAAAATTGGTTGCATATATGATTGATTCTTAGTGAAAATTTGGTGAAATTTTAATGAAATTTGATGAAATTCAAGCTTTGAGTTCATGTTCTTGGAGCTGCTGGAAAAACGAAACCCTAGGCCTAAATTGAGGTTCAATTTATGTTAAAATCATGTGGAAAAGATAGGCTTTAGTGGCTGGGAATTTATTATGAATTATGGTAAAAATCGGTTGCTGAAAAGACTGAAAACGGGTAAAAACAGAGAAAGAATCTGAAGAATTTATGAAGAACACGAAGAGCACTTTGAGTGTGATGAAGAACAATGAAGAACAGGCTTTAGATCCTTAAAAGGGCAAGGAAGTAAAATTTTTGGTGTTTGGGGGGTTATTTGGTAATTTCTGAAAGTTAGGGTGGTTAAAGTAAAAATATTAAAAGTTACGGGTGATAAAAAGTGAATTTTAAAGGTTAAAAGTTAAAGTGGGATAATTTTCGAAAATTTAATGATAAAGTAATAAATAATAATAAAATATTAAATAATAATATTTAATTAAAAATAATATTTTAATAAAATAATAAAATAATACGGAAAAGGCAGTTTTCCGTAAAAGTTTTAGAAAGACAACTTTAAGCCTAGAATCTCAAAATTACCTTCACAAAACACTTAGGGAGTGGTAATAACATGTTAGTGAGGCAAAGATAAATGAAGATAAAAAGTTAAAGAAAAGATAAAAACCAAAGAAAAGTCTGTAAAGTTTTAATGACAGAAAAACAAACAGAGACTAGTGAACGAATTAGGGCAACATAGTTAGTCATTGAGTTGCGACTAGGGTTAGGTATTATATGAAAAGTTAAATTGTTTCAGTATAGACTTAATGAACCTATACTTGGGGCAGACTAACTATTCATACCAAAATTTACATAAGCTTTAATACATACGTTAAACAGAAAAAGCAGAATAAAGTAACGAAGCGCAGAGAAAAGAATAAACAGAGAGCAGAATAAAGAGACAAAGAGAAAAGAGTAATATGATAAAGAGAAGAGGACCTATTGAGAGGTCATTTGTTGAATTAAGGCAACCCCAGAGATATCTATATGTTCATCTGCTGCATTGTGGCAGTCAGAAAGATAGTGGTGCGACCATTGAGAATGCTTTCCTGCAGTACAGATCCATATTTTTTCTGTAAGGGAAAGGGGTTATTTCCTGCTACAGAAGTACCGTGACCACCTGTTCCATTTCTGTAGTGGCAGAGGGGTTATTTCCTGTATACAGAAGGTGTGTCGGCATACATCCCTGCAGTGGCAGATGTGTTATTTCCTGCGTGCAGTGGACCCTGTGGTGGCAGAGGGGTTATTTTTTGTACACATGGGTATAGCCAATAGGAAAGCCATATCCGGCTAGTAATGCTGGGTTACGTCGGGAGCGGGTAAAAACCGACAGATGAGCTCATTACCTGCACTAGGACTAGACATGCATCATTCTTATTTGCGCGCCATTCTCTGTTGCATTCCTTTTATGTGTGTGATCTATTTCTTTATGTTTGTCTGCTTGTATGCTATGCTATATCTGTGTTTTATTTTCTTGTATTCTTCTGTTCGTATTCTATTTTTTGTTTTCTCTACTTTCTCTATCTATATTTATCTTCTATTTACTGCTTTGCTATATCCCATTATTCGCCTGCTAATTGACGCCGAATAAATGAATGTAACTGATAACCCCGACCCTACTAAGAACTCCCCAGTTCTTACCCCCTTCTCTCTCTTCCTCTTCAGATGGAAACGGGCGTGATATTCTATGAAGTCGAAGACCTATACATTTACGAGGATCCAGTGTACTATGGTTACTACATTCTGAGTGCGGAGCTTCGTATGAGACGTTACGCATTACAAAACGCCCCTTCCAACATCGTTTGTATAGCCCACTTTTTGATCCTGACGCTCCCTACGACTTTTCCTTATCCTGGTTACACCCTAATGCACCTGGACATCCTTTTCCCGATGGTCCCGGACACCCTATACCAGCTCAACCCTTGAATGAGGCGGCACCTGAGCTTATCATTCCTGATGAGCCCGATTTAGCTGTGTCTACGTCCCTGTGATTCCACCAAAGTGGGACTTTCCCCCTGAGCCGCTCCCTGACTTTCCACAGCCCGATGAGTCGACACTACCAGACGACGGGATAGCTCCTATATACGCGAACGGACCTGTGCTCGCGAATGATTTTGTACATAGTGACAGCAGTGAGTAATTGATTGATTATGTGAATGTTGAATTGTGGCTGAAATTTGTGATTGAAATGGTTGAGATTGTGACTTTGAATTGTTGATTTGGTGTTATTGATTGATTATGTGGATTGTGAATTATTTGACAAATAATTGTTGTGAATGCTGAATTTGATGGATTATATTGGTTATTTACTGTTGAGCTGATTAGTAAGTATATTGTAATGGTGGTGGAAATTGGTTGGTGATTGTTTTGGAGATTTGGTTTCGAGAGGTATTAAAGGGGTTGAATTTTGTTAAAAATATGAGTTTTGAAATGAAACGGCAACTTTGAAAGTGCTCCAGCAACTTAATAGAGATTGGAATAGTATGAGACTAAAAGCTAAGCGAACTACAACAAGTATAGTTATTAATATTCAATTTTGAGGATTTCGTATCAACTAGAGAGAAAAAGAGAGAAAAGTTCTTAGTTCCAAATCTTCAAAGCTTGATTTCTGCTGATCTAAAACTCAAATCAAAATTCCAATCCAACCAAAATGATCATCTCTTCTTTCTCCACATGATCATATGACTTATCAAGGCTGGAATCAAGGTGAGTTGGCTGCACCATCTCCCTTTTGCTTCGGTTTCAAGGAAACATGATTAAACATGTGTTTTCTTGATGTTCTTCCTTAGGAATCATGCTTAGCTTGACTTGTGAGCCAAGAAACGTTAATTTCCAGCAAGTCTAAGGTGAGAAATCCCTTCCTAACATGCTGAGTAAGATTCTGTTAGTTGAGAGTTTTTGGATTTAAAGTTGTTTTTGATGTGTTTTCCTTTCTAGTCTGTCATGCTTTATAGCTTGTTCTGATAACAAGAGTTTATGTTTTATATGCATGACTGTCTGATGATTAACGCTATTAGTTTACCTTTGCATACCTCATGGTATCAAGTTTAGCCAACTTAATACTAATGATTTATGTAATTGGGAACACTAATAGGTTATCACAGACGAAATAGAAGTGATAAGCAACGCGAATCATGAGGTTTTGGGAACATTAGAAACTAAGTTCTAGATATTAGTTCCGTTTCGACGTATAATCTTTATTCGTGCTTGTTGTTATTTCTTTCTTTATCAATTGTATTGGAATTTCTAGTTTTTGATCTCTTTCTTACCAACCTTGCATTATCATTCGTGCATGTCCTTGCTTGACTCTGTATCTGGTTGTTGTTTGAATCTTTTGAAATATTTATCCTTACCTTTCAAACTCTATCTTCCTTGTTCTGAACTCGGATTTATTTCGGGACAACATATCATTTCTTGTAATTTCCTTCTTGGGTACTTGTTTCAGATTTTCTTCGAGAAAAAAAAATTCAATTCAATTCAAATCTTTTCTTATTTGACTGTGTCCACAACCCTTGCTTAAATTTTGATGGGATTATTTTTAATTCAGCCTAGACTTTCTTACATAAACTCTGAAACTTCTTTATATAGTTTAATCTTGTTTATTCGTGATATACCACTTATCTTTTATTGATTTATAGAAAATTTTGTTTCAGAATTTATTCTTTAAATAGAACCTGATTTTCTTCCAACTTTACTATAATTTTATAGCTATCCATACCTAATTATGTACTTGTATCCTCCAAGATTTTTTAAAGAAAATATTTTGCCCTTAACACCAAACAAGCTTTAATTTACAAACCACACATGATTTGTTTTGATTTGAAATTAAATCGGTATAACATATTATTTATACTTAGTTTAGTACTTTCGAAAAATGTTGGATTTATATATTTTCTTTTGAAAAAGATAAATTAATTTCCTATTTTTCAAATTGAAGTTGTTCTAAATTGTTGCACTATTTTTTCTAATAATGTTCATATTGAAACTGTTCTATTCATAATTTCTTCCTAAGCTTCAAATTAACTCCCTTTGTGCTTCATTTCATTGCTTATATATATATATATATATATATATATATATATATATATATATCCTTGTTTGTTGATGATCTCACGTATTCCTTCAAATCCTTGCAAAATTTCATCTTGTTCAACTGCGAATTTGAGTATTCCTCCAATTTCTCGCATAAACCTTTCGTGTCGTTTGTCTTTCTCTTCTCATGTTTCGTATTCCTTATATGTGCTAGTTCTTATGGATGCGATTGGTACGTGCGGAAAGTTAATATGGTCAATATACAAAGTTATAGAGAGTTTAATTTTGAGACGATGAGAGGAAGTGATCATGCTTTGTTAAAAGTTTTGAATGAATATTGTGCCTATATGATTTTGGATTTTAAAATTTATCTTGTGTTAAGTTATTTTATCAACTCTTGCATTACCTAGTATATTTTCTTCTATGTTTATGTGATATGATTTTCTTGGTATCTTTAAAATATTCAAAAGGGGATGTGCATATAAATCTTTTCTTCATCTTATATCAATTTTCGAGGGCAAAAATTTTTGTAAGTTGGATAGAATGTAACATCCCGCATTTTTGAAAATCTAAATACGAATAAATTGTGATTTTATTTTATTAAGTTTACACTTTATAATTTTAGAAATTATTTTATTAGAAATAATTAAATAGATTCGGAGATAGTTTTATTTTGAATCAACTAATCTTCTTAAGTAATCTAATTATTGTTACGGCCTGGCCCAAACCATTTGCGGGCCAGCCCGACCCGAACACCACCCGACCCGAACGGTTAGACGTGGGGCGTTCAGTCGCCGATCCGGACACGCGTCCCTGACAGCTTTGCTACAGCTGTACGAAGGAGGCCTCGAAGAAGGTGGGCCTGTCCTTCTGGGGCCCACCTCTGACACGGTATATATGGGGAAGGTCCTACCCTTCCCCCAAGGTACGTCACATACCATTTACCCCTTTTTCGCCTGCACACTTTCCTGACTAAAGCGTCGGAGTGTCTTTGTAGGTGACACCCCCCTCTCCTCACACAAAGTGCTCGGGACATCGTCTACTCCAGCCCGATAACTTACGACCAAGCGAGACCCCCTTCATCAAATAGGATACCAACCCGAACCGTCCGGTACACGACCTACCGAACATTGACGCCGTCTGTGGGGATCGAATCGCCAGAATGGACATTGTACTAGGCCCAGGAGGAACCGGCCGCGAGACCGAGCACAGAGGGGAAGCCCCCGCAGCTTCTTCCCGGGAGCGCACGAGGTCCCCTCCAAGACGAACCTCGCGATCTCTCGAAAGGCGCCCCTTCGGGGAACTGGCGACAACAGCGCTAGAATAATGCAAGAACTATGTCACAGGATGCAGGACATGGAGCGTCGGCTAGCAGATCGGGAACATCGCCAGCAAACTCCCGAATCAAGATACTCCCGTTCCCCCCCCCCCCCGAGAAGCCACTCCCGACGTACAGCTAGCCCAAGATCTGAGCCCGAGAGCGCCATGGAAGAAGGACGCACAAGGAGGCGTCGTGACCCCATCATATATGCCAGGCGCCGGAGATGCACCACGGATCGCGACCGGGAAAACGGTCGACGGGAAGAGGACGAAGGAAGAACAAGGAGAACGCACGGACCGGTCATCATGGACGCGACCCCATTTTATCGTTCCATCCTCGAAGTCCGGCTGCCAAAACACTTTGACAAGCCAATGAACATGAGGTACAACGGAACCCAAGACCCACAGGAGCACCTCACGGCCTTTGAGGCCAGGATGAACCTGGAGGGAGTGGGGGACGAGGTAAGGTGCCGCGCTTTTCCGGTCACCCTCGCGAGACCTACAATACGGTGGTTTAATAGCCTCCCGTAGGGCTCGGTGGCCAAGTTTTCAGATATTAGCCATGCCTTCCTAGCCCAATTTACTACCAGAATAGCAAAGGCAAAGCACCCGATCAATCTGCTCGGAGTAACGCAGAGGTCTAGAGAACCGACAAGGAAATATCTAGACCGGTTCAACGACGAGTGCCTGGAGATCGATGGGCTGACTGACTCTGTTGCCAGCCTATGCCTGACGAACAGAATCCTAAATGAGGACTTCAGAAAACACCTCACCACGAAGCCGGTGTAGACAATGCAGGAGATCCAATGCGTGGCCAGGGAGTACATCAACGATGAGGAAGTCAGCCAGGTCGTGGCCGCCAACAAATGGCAGCCCTCCTATAATCAAACCCGGCATCACAAAAGTGGAGAAAGACAGAAGGAACACGCCACAGACGGCGGTCCGGACAAGGCACCCAGGCCATTTCCTCGAGTCGGGAAGTTCACTAATTACACTCCCCTCACCGCACCAATCATGGAAATTTACCAGCAGATAGCCGAGAAAGGAATCTTGTCAAAACCCCGACCTCTGAAAGACAGAACAGGAGGGAACAAGAACCTCTATTGTGATTACCATAAGGGCTATGGGCACAAAACACAGGATTGCTTCGACCTCAAGGATGCGCTGGAACAGGCAATTCGGGATGGAAAACTGGCTGAATTCTCCCATCTCATTAGGGAGCCGAGAAGACGAGATCGCGACCGAGGGGCGGAGGACAAGACTCGCGTGGTAAAGCAACGACACGACCAAGACGACAACAAGCAAGGCCTCACCATAGTGAACGTCGTAACAGCAAGAGACGCACCCCCAAGGTCCAGGTCGGCGCACAAGAAAGACACCAAAGTCCTAGCGGTTTCCTCATCATCTGCGAAGAACCCCAAGAGGTCGAGGCCACCACCAATATCGTTCGGCCTAGAGGACCAATGGTTTGATGAAGTCGCGAAAAGCCCCCCATGGTCGTCACGGCCAGGGTGGGAATCAGCCTCATCAAGCGCATCCTCATAGACACTGGCGCTGACTCGAACATCATGTTCCAGAATGTGTTCGATGCCTTGGGGTTGTGGGACGCCGACCTGAGAACCCACCAGCATGGTGTCGTAGGATTAGGCGACCACTTCATCAAGCCTGACGGCATAATCTCCCTGCCGATTTCAGTAGGACACGGGCAGGGGCGAGGCTCGACAATGGCCGAGTTCGTGGTTTTGCGTGACTCCACAGCATACAACATCATCCTAGGGAGGAGGACCATCAACGATCTCGGGGCAATAATCTGCACGAAGATGCTGGTAATGAAGTTCATAGCTGATGACGGGTTCGTGGGATCCATAAAAGGAGATTTGGAAACGGCAGTCGCCTGCGACAATGCCAGTCTCTCCTTAAGGAAGAAGTCCAAGGAAGCAGCAGGAGTGTTCCTTGCCGACCTAGACATGAGAGTCGAAGACAAACCCAGACCTGATCCAGAAGGGAGCTTGGAAAAGTTTAGAGTCGGCGACACAGACGAGAAGTTCACCTTTGTGAACAGGAACCTGCCACACGAGCTGAAGGGGCCCCTAATGGAAATGATTAGGTCTAACGGCGACCTATTTGCATGGACGCCAGCCGACATGCCGGGAATAGACCCCCAGCTCATGTCACATCACTTGGCCGTGATGGCGGAGGCCAGACCGGTAGCTCAAAGGAGGAGGAAGATGTCACAAGAGCAAGCAGAGGAGGTGGCCAGGCAGACGGCTAGCCTCCTCGAAGCAGGATTTATTCGGGAACTTGACTACTCGACATGGCTGTCGAATGTAGTTTTAGTGAAAAAACACAACGAGAAATGGATGATGTGTGTGGATTACTCTGATCTCAACAAAGCATGCCCCAAGGACTGCTACCCCCTGCCCAACATTGATGCACTCATCGACGCAGCGGCGGGATATCGGTACCTAAGTTTCATGGACGCCTACTCTGGCTATAACCAGATACCGATGCACCGACCTGACGAAGAGAAAACAGCGTTCATAACACCGAGGGGGATATATTGCTACAAGGTAATGCCATTCGGCCTGAACAATGCCGGGGCCACTTACCAAAGGCTAATGAACAAGATATTCAGTGACCTCATAGGCAGGACGGTGGAAGTCTACGTGGATGATATCCTGGCCAAGACCACTGGCCTTGAGGACCTCCTAAGCGACCTAGGAAACGTGTTCGCGGCCCTCCGACGACACGGCATGAGGCTCAACCCCCTCAAATGTGCCTTTGCAATGGAGGTCGGGAAGTTCCTAGGATTTATGATAACCCAAAGTGGGGTGGAAGCTAATCCTGAAAAATGTCAAGCGATACTCCAAATGAGGAGTCCGGGTTGCATCAGAGACGTTCAGAGACTGGCAGGAAGGCTCACCGCGCTATCTCGCTTCCTCAGGGCATCGGCAGCAAAAGCCCTGCCCTTCTTCAACCTGATGAGAAAGGGGATAGCGTTTGAATGGACCACGTCATGTGAGGAAGCATTCAAACATTTCAAGGAGATCCTCGTAACTCCTCCCATGCACGGGAAACCCAAAGTCGGAGAACCGCTATACCTGTACCTGGCCATAACGGACGAAGCGCTGGTAGCAGTTCTGGTACAGGAGGAAGGGAAGGCTCAACAACCAATCTACTTTGTGAGTAGAGCACTGCAAGGAGCAGAACTGAGATATAGCAAATTAGAGAAGCTAGCTCTGGCACTACTAACCTCCTCTCGAAGACTAAGGCAGTACTTCCAGGGTCACCAGGTAGTCATGAGAACGGACCAGGGAATTCGTCAAGTGCTCCAAAAACCCGACTTAGTGGGAAGGATGATGACCTGGGCCATTGAGCTATCTCAATACGATTTGAGATATGAACCTCGACATGCGATTAAGGCACAAGCAATAGCAGACTTCCTGGTGGAAGTAACAAGAGACCCGACCGAGGAAGCGGGCACACGGTGGAAGCTCCATGTGGACGGAGCCTCCAAGCAAACATCCGGAGGTGCCGGGATCATCCTGGAAGGCCCTGCCGGGGTCATATACGAACAATCAATCAAGTTCGAGTTTCTCGTATCAAACAACCAAGCGGAATATGAGGCCCTTCTGGGCGGCTTGATCTTAGCCCGGGAAGTCGGGGCTACGAGGTTGGAAGTATGCAACGACTTATAGGTCGTTACCTCGCAAGTGAACGGAAGCTACCAAGCCAGGGACTCGCTGTTGCAAAAGTACTTGGAGAAGGACAAAGAGCTGGACAAACAGTTCGAGGAGGTCGCAGTCCAACACGTTCCGAAGGAAAAGAACACACGGGCGGACCTCCTATCCAAGCTAGCGAGCACGAAACCGGGAGTCGGCAACAGATCCCTCATTCAAGGAATGATGAAGGAACCGGCAGTCACCCTCCACCTGACAAAGGTAGGCCCCTCGTGGATGGACCCCATCGTTGACTTCCTAGAAAACGGCAAACTCCCTGAAGACGAGAAGGAAGCCAAAGCGTTGAGAAGGGTGGCGGCCAGATATGCGATCATACAAGGCCAGCTATTCAAAAAGGGACTTAGCCAGCCCTTGCTGAAGTGCCTCCATCCTGACCAAACAGACTACGTACTCAGAGAAGTCCATGAGGGATGTTGTGGTCACCACATCGGGGGCAAAGCCCTAGCAAGAAAGCTCATCCGAGCTGGATACTACTGGCCGTCGATGATGGTCGACTCCAAGAAGCTTGTAAAGAAATGTGTCAAGTGCCAAGAGAACGCCAACTTCCACAGAGCGCCGGCAACTGAACTAAGCCTACTGAGGTCCTCCCGACCTTTTGCACAATGGGGAGTCGACCTACTGGGACCTTTCCCGGTTGGCCCAGGACAAGTCAAATACCTCATAGTCGCTATCGACTACTACACCAAATGGATAGAGGCCGAACCACTGGCGAGCATATCCTCAGCCAATTGTCGAAAGTTCATGTGGAGGCAGGTGATAACTCGGTTCGGCATCCCGAAAATCGTCATCTCTGACAACGGGACACAGTTCACCGACAAGAAATTCGTGGAGTTCCTCGCCGGCCTGGGCATAAAGCAGAAGTTCTCCTCAGTAGAGCACCCTCAGACAAACAGTCAAGTTGAAGATCACATTCTTTCCCTGCTCTCTAGTCACCTTATGTTTCTTCTTAAGCTCCTCAACCTCAGCTTGAGCGGCCTTAGCCAACGAGAGGGCCACGTCACACTCTTTCTGTAAAGCCACCACCCGACCTTGCGCGGCATTAAGTTGGCTCTCCAAAGTCATCTCCCGCTCGGTTAAACGGGACACGGTGTCATCGGAGGCCTTCAGCTTCTCCTCGGCAGACGCGGCTTTCTCCTCAGCAGCCTTCAGTTTTTCCCCCGTCTTAGACAGTTTCTCCCGAAGCGTTTCAACTTGAGTTTTGAATTCATTATTGGCCTTGACAGCAGATTCAAGTTTCCTGCGCAGCGCCTGCATCCCTGACAACTCGAATTCGGCCTTCCGAGCTATCACGACACCACGAAGAAGGGTACGGTACATCCACCTCGCCTGCCCCGCAAGCTCGGTGCCAAGGAAGTGATCCTCTGTGCCAGGAAGCAGCTGCGAATCTATGAAGGTCCCGGCGTCGAAGTTCCGGTCCATTACGGTAAGAACCCCTTCTGGGCTGGAGGATGCCCTCTGCCTCTTGGGGGTGGGAATAAGCTTCAAATTGTCATCCTCTTGCTGAGCGGAGGTCGAGTGCTCGGGGCTAACCGTCTCCTCATGGATAGGAAAAACGCGCGCCCCGTCAAAGTTCTTATCCGTCATCTCGGTATCACGGTGTGACGGCGTTGCCTGATCCTTATTCTCAGGAGGGTCCTCCGGTTTCCCGTCAACCTTCTCTGCTTCCTCCTTATCGTTGTCCGCCAAGAAAGTCTTGAACAAGTCCTCTAGCCCTGTCACAGAAGCAGACATCTCCCCTGCAACAAACAAGTAAACATGTTAGTCGTGAAACTGGCACAACCAAGCGAATGAATAGAAACGCAAAAACACAAGGCAAAACAACTCACAAACGTAATTTCTGGCAACCTCCCGGTCACCCATCAAAAGGTGGAGATTCACATGATTCTTCCCAAAAACTACCAACAACACGTCGGCGACCCTCTTATCCACAGCGGACATCCCCTTATAAGGCACCTTTATAAATGTGTTGGATCCCGCCCCAAAGCTCCAGTACGTCGGAATGAGGCGCTCCCCTTCTAACGACAACCAAAAGGGGTGACGACCTTTGACCGGACGCACCTTAAAATATTTGTCTTTAAACCCATGATAAGAGTCCTCGAACAAGCCGAAGATCCTCCGACCCTGGGCAGATCGGAAGGACATGAACCCTTTCCTCGCTTTCCCCTCCTTGGAAGGATTCGTGAGGTTGAAGAAAAAAAGGAAAACATCAACAAATACTGGCAACTCCAGATACTCGCATACCATCTCGAAACAGCGGATAGAAGCCCAACTGTTCGGATGCAGTTGTGACGGCGCCACGGAGATCCGGTTAAGAAGCGCCATTTGAAAAGGAGAAAACGGGATACGAACCCCCACCTGGGTGAACATGTATTTATAAAACCAAATCCAATAGGGGACCCGAGGGGAATGGAAGTTAAGCTCATATAGCCGTTCATTGGGGCAGGAACAAAGACGTCATAATTGGCTTCCTCGTCTGTCCCTCCGCACAAGTACTCGCCTTGGCGGAACTCCGTTAGTTCCCCCTCGTCCATCTGATTTGGCGAGTCCTTCACGTCGGAAGTCACCCAGGCGTAGGGGTCGTAATTCGCGGCGGAGGGAGAGGCCCGAGAAACGATGCGAGGCATACCTACAATGGGGTACCACTCCGTTAGTCTATGAGGTCGGGAGTCCGGAAAAGCCCAGAAACTATGTTTGTCCTATTCAACAGCTAAGATCAAGCATGGCTAAAAGCAAAATCCAAACAAAAGCCTACCCTGGAATGGTAACCCCCCTAACACACCTATTTGACACTAAAAGGCCACCTATCATACAAAACCAAGCAAACAGCATGCATGCAGAAGAACAACAAAATAGACACGAAGCAAAGAACGAAGAGAATGCTTACCTGGACTGATTAGGAAGATTCGAAGGAGGAGGAAGAAGAGCAAATGCACAAAATGCAGAAGTGACACTCTGGGAATTCAGAAGGAGAAAATGATAGAGATGGTGGGAGTGAGGATATGAGAGGAGAGCAAATGCAAAACTGTTTAAAACTGCCACTGAAGAAGCGCGAAAGGCCTGGGGACAAAATAGTCTTTGCACGCGCGGGGTTTTCAACCCATTATGAGCATTTAATGCTCCACGCGAGGAACGAGGCGACAAACGGCCGCCTCAGCAACAAACAGACACGCGCGCAAGGGGCACGTCCCCTCCACGGGCGGCCGACCTGACGACAACACACGAATAAGAGATAACACGCCACCAACCACCTTCACGGTCATTGCTGGCGCGTTGGGGCACTGTTACGGCCTGGCCCAAACCGTTTGCGGGCCAGCCCGACCCGAGCACCACCCGACCCGAACGGCCAGACGTGGGGCGCTCAGTCGCCGACCCGGACACGCGTCCCTGACAGATTTGCTACAACTGTACGAAGGAGGCCTCGAAAAAGGTGGGCTTGTCCTTCTGGGGCCCACCTCTGACACGATATATATGGGGAAGGTCCTACCCTTCCCCCAAGGTACGTCACATACCATTTACCTCTTTTTCGCCTGCACACTTTACTGACTAGAGCATCGGAGTGTCTTTGCAGGTGACACCCCCCTCCTCACACAAAGTGCTCGGGACGTCGTCTACTCCAGCCCGATAACTTACGGCCAAGCGAGACCCCCTTCATCAAACAGGATACCAACCCGAACCGTCCGGTACCCGACCTACCGAACAATTATAATGAAATATTTTGTATAATTTTAGTAATTCAAAAATAAGAAAGAATTGTACAATTTAATTTAAGTAACTTCTATTCTGAAAAAGTTACGATTTATTTTATTAATTTGATATCTTATTTTATAAATTAATCAATTAAGAGTAATTAAATTAGTTTTATTAATATTTGGAGTTTAGGTTAATTAATATTCTTATGTTATTTTTATAATTAGTTATTTCATATGATTTGAAAATAAAATTTAGTAATGAAAGGATTATATAATTTAATTTATGTAATTTTTATTATGAATGAATTATGTTTTATTTTATTAATTTGAGCTCTTAGAGATTAATTTATTAGGAATGATTAAATGAATTTTTGTAAATACTTTAAGTTTAAGTCAATTAATATTTATGTACAACTTTTATTTTAACTAGTTATTTCATATAAATTGAAATTAAAATTATAATAGAAAAATAATAAAAGGTCATATAATTTGATTTAGGTAATTGATATTTCAAGTTTAACCGTATTTTATAAAATGTGATTAGTATGTTTACTTTATAATTTAAATTAAAAATAACTATTTGAGATCACTAATAGATTAATAGATAAAAATTTATGTGTTTTGAAAATAATCTTTATAGTATTATATTTAAATCTTAAATTGTTATTCTATCTCAAATATTTTATAAAAATTATTATATTACTCTTATATATTTTTCTTTGTCCTAAAAATTCCTAATTTTAATCCTAATATCACAAATCCCTAATTTGTATACTAAATCCCTAAATCTACAATCAGAAAGAGAAAGAAAGGGAACGGGGAGCTCGAGGGGGAAACAGAAGGGAAGAAAGAAGGAAACGAAGAACAGAGGGAGAGGGTGAGGGAACAAAGCAAGAAGAGAGGAAGGAGGATCGCTGCGCCGTGCTGCTCCCTGCGCCGGTTGCCGTCGCTGTCGCCAGAGCCAGAGGACAGAGAGAGAACGCTCGCAAGGGAAAGGACAAACGCGAGGAGAAGGAGAGCTCGTGCGCGAAGGACAGCACCGCCACTCCGTCGCCGCGCAGTTGTTGCTGCCATCCCGTCACCATCGTTGTCGCGGCTGGAAGCATAAAGTTCGAACAGAGGGGGAGAAACCGCGAGTGAAGGGTGACGCTGGGCCTCTGTCGCTGCTACTATCACCAAGCGTCGCTGTCGTTGCCGCCGAAGGCCAAGGCCCTATCGTTGTCATCGATTCTGCCTGGAGCCGCCACTCACTTGTCACAGCGAGTTAGTTACTCTGCCGCCGCTGAATTTGCCGTGTTGAGACTGAAACTGCCACTTTGACTCTGGTTTGACCTTTTTCTTAAATACGACCCATTTAAACGTTTTATTATCACTGCCATGCTTGTTCTGAGTTGATTCTGGTATATGTCTTGTCTTGAAATTCCCAGGGCTGTAATTGTTCTTTATTCCCATCCAATTTGAATTCCCTGTTTTGCTGTAACTATCATTACCATTGTGGAATTGTCGCCGTTGGGAGCATGATTAGAGATAGTGCCAGATTCGGATTTGCATGGGAATTGCCACTACTGTGAGTCAAGAGGAAAAGCCGCTCACAGCATTTAATCTTACGAGTTTCGACATCGAGGTAGGGGGTTTAATCAAACAGTTTTAATTTTAGAATGGCTACAAGGTTTATTAAGTAAATTGCAAATAGGTTTAATTGTTGTGAGTGATTAATTTATGATATGGATGCTGAATTGTGCCTGTGAAATGTGACTGGAATTATTGATTAGTGATATTGGTTCATTATGCGGATTGTGAATTGTTTGACAAATAATTGATGTGAATGCTGAATCTTGATGAATTATATTGGTTGATTACTGTTGAGCTAGTTATTGTAACAGACTTAGTTGGTAAATTGATTGGAGTTGGATTTAGAGGATAGTTGGAGGACTGAATTTTGAAAAGTTGAACTAATTTGTTGATAATCTGAATTTTGAGTTGAACGGATAATTTTGAAAGTGAGCCAGTTACTCAATAGTGATTGAAAGAATAAGAGATTAAAAGCCAAGTATAATAAGTATAATTGTTAAGATTCAGTTTTAAAGGTTTCGTATTAACTAGAGAATTAGTTATGATTTTTCAAAGTTGAATTGTAAAATCTGATTTTCTGCATAATTTTAAACGAAGACAGAAACTTTGAAAAGCTATAACTAATTATGTAATGATCGGAATTGCATGAGACTAAGTCTGGGCTAAACTTGGGAATATAAGAAACTAAACTGGAGAATTTGAGACTTTTTTGTTAAATATACAATTTATGGCAAATTTTTAAAGTTAGGTTGTTAAATCTGTCCTGCAGCAGAAAAGGTTAAACAGGGCAGCAACTTGTTTGTCTTGCTACGACTTCTACGAGCTGAGTTTTGGAGCGAAACTAATTTTGTTATAAAATTTGATTAACTTGGTTTATTGTTCTAAAACTTCAGAATTTTAGGAGTTAAGGATTGGGAGTTGTGAATTTTTGAATATTGGTGGTCAAAACTAGAAAGAAACAGATTTCAGTAAGCTATGCATCAACTTCCAATGCTTGTAACTCTTAGAATTGAATAGCAATTGGGTTGCAACTAAGACACAATTGTTGCTAGATAAGTTAGGAGTTTCCAAGCTAAACTTTAGCTTAATTGAAGTTTTGTAGAAAAAGTTATACAAGTTGAAAGACACTAAACTTGTTGGTTTCTAAAACAGATTTTGACTTATTTTTACCTAACTTTCAAATTATGTAACTTCTTAATTAAAATTGATATTGACCTGGAACCAATTGGAAAAGAAACTTTGATGAGTGGAGTTGAATCATATTAGTTTTTAAGGTCATTGGATTTAACTTGGATTTTATATTGAATTATGAATATCACATGCTGCTGCTGTTTTTCTGGTTTTACGCACTGCAGAGAAGTCACGGTTTTTCCTCTATTCCTAAGGCTAGAGAAATCAGAAAATTATGATCTTTAGTTTGTTAGAAAGCTTATATTAAGATGAACGCCTAGACATAAAGTTTGCGCAATTCCAAGTTTATTTGCTATATTAAAAACAAAAAAGAAGATAGAGTGTTGAGGATGTCTTAGTGATAGTTCTGAGTTTATAAAATTAAGGATGAACCTTAGCGTTATATAGCTGATTCAATGTTGAAATTTGTTTGATTCTGTCATCTTCTTTTCTGTTTTTAATATAGAAAATAAACTTGGAATTGTGCAAACTTTATGTCCAAGCGTTCATCTTGAAATAAGCTTTCTAACAAACCAAAGATCATAATTTTCTGATTTCTCTAGCCTTAGGAATAGAGGAAAAACCGTGACTGCTCTGCAGTGCGTAAAACCAGAAAAACAGCAGCAGCATGTGATATTCATAATTCAATATAAAATCCAAGTTAAATCCAATGCCTCTAAAAATTAATATAGTTCAACTTCACTCATCCAGGTTTCTTTCTCAATTGGTTCTGAGTTAATACCATTTTTAATGAAGAAGTTACATAACTTGGAAGCTAAGTAAAAAATGAGTCAAAATCTGTTTTAGAAACTAACAAGCTTAGTACCTTTCAATTTGAATAACTTTTATTACAAAACTCCAATTAAGCTAAATTTTGGTTTGGGAACTCCTAGCTCATCCAGAAACAAGTGTGTCTTGGTTGCAACCCAATCGCTATTCAATTCTAAGAGTTACAAGCATTGGAAGTTGATGCATAGCTTGCTGAAATCTGTTTCTTTTCAGCTTTGACCACCAATATTCAAAAATTCACAACTCCCAATCCTTAACTCCTAAAATTCTAAAGTTTTAGAGCAATAAATCAAGTTAATAAAATTTTATAAAAAAATTTGTTTTGCTCGATAACTCAGCTCGTAGAAGTCGCAGCAAGATAAACAAGTTGCTGCCCTGTTTGACATTTTCTGCTGCAGGACAGATTTAACAACTTAAATTTAAAAATTTGCCATAAATTGTATATTTAACAAAAAGGTCTCAAATTTTCCATTTTAGTTCCTTGTATTCCCAAGTTTAGCCCAGACTTGGTCTCATGCAATTCTGATCATTACATAATTAGTTATATCTTTTCAAAGTGTCTGACTTTGTTTAAAATTATGCAGAAAATCAGATTTTAGAATTTAACTTTGAAAAATCATAACTAATTCTCTAGTTGATACGAAATCTTCAAAATTGAATATTAATAACTATACTTGTTGTAGTTCGCTTAGCTTTTAGTCTCATACTATTCCAATCTCTATTAAGTTGCTGGAGCACTTTCAAAGTTGCCGTTTCATTTCAAAATTATGATTTTCAACATAAAACTTAGCATTTCAAGTTCAACTTTCAATATTTCTCAATCAATTTTAAAACAATCACCAAACAATTCTACCACCATCCCAACATATTCAATAACCAGCCCAACAGTAATCAACCAATACAATTCAGCATTCAATCACTCATCAACAATTCGTAATTCACATGCAATCAATCAATTTCACAATAGCTTTTAGTCTCATACTATTCCAATCTCTATTAAACCTATTTGCAGTCATTCAATAAACTTTATGGGCATTCTAAAATTAAAATCATTTAAGTTAAACCTCCTACCTCGAGTAGCCGGAATCGTATTATTTAACGTAACAATTTCCTTTATCCCCAATTCGTGGCAACAGTAGTCATTCCAATACAACTGGAACGGCAGCGGAATCACTCACAACTCTAGTAGTAGCAACAGCAATTTTGGAAGGGAATTTAATAGTGGCTGAAGCAAATGCAAGGACAAAACAGAACAGATAAAAAAAGGAGTAAAAATCAGAATATTGGTTGTAGAACAAAACCTATCTTACCAAAAGAAATACGGGAATGGAGCAGCAGCTCTAGTACTCAGAAAAACAGAAACCAGAGACCAGGGCATACGTCTTAGCAGCAACAGCACCAATCCGATCGGTTAGAACAGCAGGGACACCAACGAAATAAGAACGGCAAAACAAAATAGAAGCAGAACAGAGTTAAGAATATCAGAGGAAAATACAGGATTGTTATAGAGCAACTGGGGTTCAGAGGTAGTGGTACTCAAGGCTAGGACTTAACTGACTCACCATGAGCGACGACGGCGACCAGGAAATCCGGCGATAGCCACGGCAGAACGGCTCCTCTGTTGCGTCCCTTCCTCACACGCGTCCCTTCCGCTTTGCAGTAGCATCAACGGCGACCTCCTCTCCCGGTTTGGTTCCTCCTAATGACGGTGGCGGCTTCCATCAACAGCAGCGGCGGCAAGGCACAGCGACGGCGGCAACGAAGACGAGCTCCCTCTCTTCCTCACGTCGTGTCTGTCTCCCTCAACGCTTCTGCAAAGCGAATCTCTCTCTCTCCTCCGGTGCGCTCAACGACAACGGCGACGGCGGTAAGGACCCACCCGCGTTGTTCGCTCCTCTCTTCCTTCTTCTTCTTCCTCGAGCCTGCTCTATTCTCCGTTTCCCCTTCTCTGTTATCCCCCTCCTTTCCTTCTGTATGTATGTACGTTTAGGGATTTAGGTAGCAATTACAGCCTGTTTGGAATGCATCTGATTTGAAATCATAGATGAATTGAATTCTATTCCTTGCTTTGGAATAGAAAAAAAACATGAAGTTGAATTCCGGTGAGAATTCCAATTCTCATTTTACCCCTATTTACAAATCAGACCTACTTTGGTCTGATTTCAAAATCAATTCTCACCTAAATCTTACTTAAACTGTGCAATATCAAAAATATCCCTAAATCTCTCTCTCTCTCCATTCCCACCCTTTCCTCTTCTTGTATACCTTCAATCTCTCCTAATGTTTCAAACCCCACCAACAACAACAATAATCTACACTTCACCTCTCTCTTCAGAACCAGAATCACCATTCATCGCCTCTCTCCAATCCCTCCATTCCCCTCAGTGAGTTGCCGCACCCGTGCCACCACTGCAACGGTGTCCTTTAGTCTTCCCACCACGTAATTCTTCTCAAACTCAATTTGGGTTTCTTTAATTTTCCTCAAATTCGCTGTTGATCACTTTTTCCCCTTTTTTTTTGTGTGCAGGAAACCCAAGGCGGATACAATTGACAAAATCCCATAGTGAGTTCATTGTTACTGTCTTTTATCACCAGTTTTAATTCAATGGATTTGAGTTTCCTTGCAATTTAGCTTAATCGTTTGGTTTGTTATTTCTGTTATCATCATCAATTTGTTGTTGCCAGCTACATAATTTAGCTAGTTTCTTCAGCTGAAGTAGTTTGTTAGTGTGTCACTACTTAGGAGCTTATACACATTATTGTATATACTTTCAGATTGTTTTTCTAAGGGCCTGTTTTGTTTGTTATGTTTGGAGTTTGGGCCCAAGAAGGATCAGCAGGTCACCAGATCTTGTCCACTTTAGGTTTCAATGATGAAAAAGCCAAAGAACTTGCCAAAGAAGTAAGCCTCAAGTTCTGTTGTTTTGGCTCCGCGGAATCCTCAGTATCGAATTAAACTAGATGGTTTTTCGTTTTATGCAGATTAATGAAGATGTCGATTTGAGCTTTAAGAAGCAAGCTTGAGAAATTCCTTGAAAGTAGATTGATACCTTTTGATCCCTGGCATTGCAAGTTCCTTGAGAAAATTAACTGTACTCTCCCTTGTTACAAGTTCCTGCATTGATGTACTTGACATGTATGTCAAATACTGTTGTACACTAATTGGAGATGATGCTTTTTCTCATTTTTTTTTTGTTTCAAGTTTTAAAAATAATTTAAATTTCTCATTTTTAAAAAAATTCCACCTATCATGATTTCATGGGTGAGATGGATCTAATCGGTGAGATTGTGTTAGACCAATTTTACTTATAAGCGATTTATATAATTATATTATCTAATTTAATTGATAAATAAAATTATACTTAATATTTATTGAGGGGTAAAAATGTCTTAGAGAAATAATGTAATTCATCAATAAGTCATTCCAAACAATGGAATTCAATTCTATTTCATTAAATGAGTTAGTTGTTCCAAACTATGGAATTGAATTCCATTTCTTTAGGAATTCATTTCTTGATGGAATTGAATTCTAATTCCATCATTTAAAGGTGTCCAAACAGGCTGTTAGGGATTCAGGAATTTTGTGATATTAGGGTAATATATATATATAGGTAATATAACAATTTTACAAAATATTCGAGGTAGTATGATAATTTAGGATTCAAATATAATCTTGTAAAAATTAATTTCGGAACACATAACTTTATTAATTTATCAATAAATTTAAATAATTATTTTTAATTTGACTTATAAAATAAACATACTAAACACATTTTATAAAATACAGTTAAACTCAAAATATCAATTATCTAAATTAAATTATGACTTTTCATTATTTTTCCATCATAACTTTAACTTCAATTTATATAAAATAACTAATTAAAATAAAAGTTGTACATAAATATTAGTTGACTTAAATTTAAAGTATTTACAAAAATTCATTTAATCATTCCTAATAAATTAATCTCTAAGAACTCAATTTAATAAAACAAACTATAATTTATTCATAATAGAAATTACTTAAATTAAATTATATAATACTTCCATTACTAAATTTTATTTCCAAAGCATATGAAATAACCAATTATAAAAATTACATAAAAATATTAATTAACTTAAACTTTAAATATTAATAAAACTAATTTAATTACTCTTAATAAATTAGTTTATAAAATAAAGAGTTCAAATTAATAATAACTCATAACTTTAATAATAACTCATAACTTTTCATAGTAAAAGTTACTTAAATTAAATTGTACAATTCTTTCTTAATTTTCAATTACTAAAATTTTACAAAATATTCCATTATAATAAAATTACTTAAGAATATTAATGGATTCAAAATAAAACTATCTCCGAATCTATTTAATTATTTCTAGTAAAATAATTTCTAAAATTATAAGTTTAAACTTAATAAAATAAAATCACAATTTGTTCGTATTTAGATTTTAAAAAATGCGGGATATTACATTCTATCCAACTTACAAAAATTTTCGCCCTCGAAAATTGATATAAGATGAAGAAAAGATTTATATGCACATCCCCTTTTGAATATTTTAAAGATACCAAGAAAATCATATCACATAAACATAGAAGAAAATATATTAGGTAATGCAAGAGTTGATAAAATAACTTAACACAAGATAAATTTTAAAATCCAAAATCAAATAGGCACAATGTTGTTCAGAACTTTTAACAAAGCATGATCACTTCCTCTCGTCGTCTCAAAACTCCACGACTCCTTATAACCTCGTATACTAACCAGATTCACTTTCCGCACGCACAAATCGCGTCCCTAAGAATTAGCATATATAAGGAATACGAAATATGAGAAGAGAAAGACAAACGGCACGAAAGGTTTATGCGAGAAATTGGAAGAATACTCAAGTTTGTAATTGCACAAGATGGTATTTTGCAAGGATTTGAAAGAATACGTGAGATCATCAACAAACAAGGATATATATATATATATATATATATATATATATATATATATATATATATATATATATAAGCAAATGAAATGGAGCATAAAAGGAATTAATTCAAAGTTTAGGAAGAAATTTTGAATCGAACAGTTTAAATATGAACATCATTAGGAAAAATAGTACAATAATTTTGAACAACTTCAATTTGAAATAGAGGAATTAGTTTATCTTTTTCAAAAGAAAATATTTAAATCCAATATTTTTCAAAAGTACTAAACTTAGTATAAATAATATGTTATACCGATTTAATTTCAAATCAAAACAAATCTTGTGTGGTTTGTAAATTAAAGCTTGTTTGGTGTTGAGGGTAAAATATTTTCTTTAAAAAATTTTGAAGGATACTTAAGTACATAATTAGGTAAGGATAGCTATAGAATTATAGTAAAGTTGGAAGAAAATCAGGTTCTATTTAAAGAATAAATTCGGAAATAGAATTTTCTGTAAATTAATAAAAAATAAGTGGTATATCACAAGTAAATAAGATTAAACTATATAAAGAAGTTTCAGGGTTTATGTAAGAAAATCTAGGTTGAATTAAAAACAATCCCATCAAAATTTAAGCAAGGATTGCGGATACAGTCAAGTAAGAAAAGATTTGAATTGAAATTTTTCTCGAAGAAAATCTGAAACAAGTACCCAAGAAGAAAATTACAAGAAATGATATGTTGCATCGAAATAAATTCGAGTTCAGAACAAGGAAGATAGAGTTTGAAAGGTAAAGATAAATATTTCAAAAGATTCAAACAACAACCAGATACAGAGTCAAGCAAGGACATGCACGAATGATAATGCAAGATTGGCAAGAAAGAGATAAAAAACTAGAAATTCCAATACAATTGATAAAGAAAGAAATAACAACAAGCACGAATAAAGATTATACGTCGAAACGAAACTAATCTCTAGAACTTAGTTTCTAATGTTCCCCAAAACCTCGTGATTCGCGTTAACCTATCACTTCTATTTCGTCTATGATAACCCATTAGTTTTTCCCATATACATAAATCATTAATATTAAGTTGGCCAAACTTGATACCATGAGGTATGCAAAGGTAAACTAATAGCATTAATCATCAGACAGTCATGCATATAAAATAAAAACTCTCGTCACCAAGACAAGTCTTAAGGCATGACAGACATTCAAAGTATGCAATGAAGCATAGTCAGTCCACTCTCAAGGCTATACAGGAAGGACTGCTCTGATACCATATTGTAACATCTCTTCCAACAAAATACCTTGCTTAAGTCAGGGTATTTCTATTAAAAAGAACGTTACGTGACCTTTCTTAATATTAACTACTTAATTACTGAGCCTTTGTATCGATTTCGCGTTTCAGTTTTAAGAAAATGCCAGAAAATTTTATTTTTATTCATTAAAGTCATAATTCAAATATTTACAAGTAATAATAATCACATAAATATTATTAATAATAATTCTTATACAAAAGAAACCAAATGAAACTCAAATACAATATACCAAATCTACCCCTCTATATGAAATAAAATCCCAAAAGACAACAGCGAGGGGACTCTATGAAAGCAAGTAAAACCATAAAGAAAACCTACTAATCGCTCGCATCTTCAAATTACGTCTTCAAACCTGTGTCACTGAAAGGGTGAAAAATTTGGGGGTGAGAACCAAACCACAAGTTCTCAGTAGAGGTCGAGAATGTCGTAAAAGTAAAGAATAAATCGCAAATAGTTAATTTAGTTTAACAATATTCATTTTCATTAATTATATAAAACTCTTTGAAATTACGTTGAAAGAGAATTGGGTATTAGCTTATGTAAATCTCGGTATGAATAGCCAGCCTGTCCTAGGCATAGGTTCATTAAGTCTATGCTGAACTAGTATGACTTTTCATATAATACCTAACCCTAAGCGCAATTCAAAAACAGGCAAGTAGAACACAAACAGACAAATAGAATACAAACAAACAAAACAAGGAACAAAATAAAAGCACAGGAAATATCACAGAGAATAATGCGCAAACAAGATGATGCATGTCTAGCCCTAGTGTAGGTAATGAGCTCATCTGTCGGTTTCTACCCGCTCCCAACGTAACCCAGCATTACTAGCTGGATATGGCTTTCCTGTTGGCTATACCTCTGTGTACAAGAAATAATCCCTCTGCCACCACAGGGTCCACTGCACGCAGGAAATAACACATCTGCCATTGCAGGGATGTATGCCGACACACCTTCTGTATACAGAAAATAACCCCTCTGCCACTACAGAAATGGAACAGGTGATCACGGTACTTCTGTAGCAGGAAATAACCCCTCTGCCTTACAGAATTAAAATATGGATCTGTACCGCAGGAAAGCGTTCTCAGTGGTCGCACCACTATCTATCTGACTGTCTCATTGCAGCAGATGATCATACAAGTATATCTGGAGTTGCCTTGATGCAACAAATGAATAAACACATCTCTTGGGTTGCCTCAAGCAACAAATGACCTTTCAACAGGTCCTCTGCTTTTTATTCTCTTTTATAATCATAAATACGCAAGCGGGACAAAACCCACGTCCTTGCCAATAATTTCATAATCTGATTGTCTTTTCTCAAAAGAATTGTTGAAGTTATCATCATTACACAAGTTCTAAATATTCGTTCTGATTAAGTCCTTATACTTTTATAAAAATTTGGGCATAATCCCCTCTGAAAATAGGACTTAGCCACCCTACGGGTCCAAACCAAACAATTTACCAAACTCTTTTCAACCTTTCCAGCATCACATCAATTCAGAATCAAGCAAATTTCAACATTGAATCAGTCATATAACGCTAAGGTTCATCTTTAATTTTATAAACTCATAACTGTCACTAAGACATCCTCAACACTCTATCTTCTATTCTGTTTTTAATATAGCAAATAAACTCGAAATTGTGCAAACTTTATGTCCAGGCGTTCATCTTGAAATAAGCTTTCTAACAAACCAAAGATCATAATTTTGGCCAACTTAATATTAATGATTTATGTATATGGGAAAAACTAATGGGTTATCATAGACGAAATAGAAGTGATAGGTTAACGTGAATCATGAGGTTTTGGGAAACGTTAGAAACTAAGTTCTAGAGATTAGTTCCGTTTCGACGTGACTGCTCTGTAGTGCATAAAACCAGAAAAACAGCAGCAGCATGTGATATTCAAAATTCAATATAAAATCCAAGTTAAATCCAATGACCTTAAAAACTAATATGGTTCAACTCCACTCATCAAAGTTTCTTTTCCAATTGGTTCCAGGTCAATATCAATTTTAATGAAGAAGTTACATAATTTGAAAGTTAGGTACCGTAGTCCTAAAAATTCCTAATTTTAACCCTAATATCACAAATTCCTAATTTGTATACTAAATCCCTAAATCTACAATCAGAAAGGGAAAGAAAGGGAACGGGGAGCTTGAGGGGGAAACAGAAGGGAAGAAAGAAGGAAACGAAGAATAGAGGGAGAGGGTGAGGGAACAGAGGAAGAAGAGAGGAAGAAGGATCGTTGCGTCGTGCTGCTCCTTGCGCCGGTTGCCGTCGCTGTCGCCAGAGCCAGAGGACAGAGAGAGAACGCTCGCAAGGGAGAGGACAAACGCGAGGAGAAGGAGAGCTCGTGCGCGAAGGACAGCACCGCCACTCCGTCACCGTGCAGCTGTTGCTGCCACCCCGTCACCATCGTTGTCGCGGCGGGAAGCATAAAGTTCGAACAGAAGGGGAGAAACCACGAGTGAAGGGTGACGCTGGGCCTCTGTCGCTGCTGCTATCACCAAGCGTCGCTGTCGTTGCCGCCGAAGGCCAAGGCCCTATCGTTGTCATTGATTCTGCCTAGAGCCGCCACCCACTTGTCACAGCGAGTTAGTTACTCAGCCGCCGCTGAATTTGCTGTGTTGAGACGTCAAGTGGAGTCCGTTTGGCGCAGTTGCATATAACACCAGATTTTAAAATTAGTATTCAGCGAGCACAAGTACAATACTCAGAAATGATGATGATGTTGAGACGGATGAAAGCAGAGGAACCGGAAGCTGTAAGGCAAGATCGTAGCAGTCTTTGGAGATACAGGAACAGAATTTATGTGCCTAGCTCTGGAGATTTACGACAAAGGATTCTTGCAGAAGCTCATCAAAGTAGATTTTCTATGCATTTTGGAGTGACAAAGATGTATCAAGATTTGAAACAAATGTTCTGGTGGCTGGGCTTAAAGAAAGAAGTAGCTGATTATGTCTCAAAATGTTTAACCTGCCAGAAGGTGAAAGTGGGACATCAGAAGCCGTCAAGAACCCTGTAACCCTTGGAAATACCACAATGGAAATGGGAGCAGATCATTATGGATTTTGTCACGGGATTGCCAAGAACCTCAACAGGACATGATGCCATCTGGGTAATTGTGGACAGATTGACAAAATCGGCGCATTTTCTTCCAATTCAAGTTGACTAAACATTAGAAAGGCTGGCACAGATATATATTCAAGAAATCGTACGATTGCACAGGATACCTTCGTCAATTATTTCAGATCGCGATCCGAGGTTTACTTCCAGATTTTGGGGAGCTTTTCATAAAGCGTTGGGAACAGAGCTGCATATGAGTACAGCATACCATCCTCAGACAGGTGGACAATCAGAGCGGACAATCCAGACATTAGAGGACATGCTGAGATCTTGTGTGATGGATAACCAAGGCAGTTGAGATAAATATTTACCGTTAATCGAGTTTGTCTACAACAACAGTTACCAACAAAGTATCGGGATGGCACCATATGAAGATCTCTACGGAAGAAGATGTCAGACACCAATGTGTTTGAATGATGACGGAGATGCTAGTATCTTAGGTCCAGACTTAGTGCAAGAAACTACTGAGAAGATAAAGGGGATTCGTCAGAAGATCCAAACAGCACAAAGCCGTCAAAAGAGCTATGCCGATAATAGACGTAGACCTTTAGAGTTTAGTGAGGGAGACCATGTCTTTCTAAAAGTAACCCCGACTACTGGAATAGGTAGAGCCCTTAAGACTAAAAAGCTTAACCCTCGATACATAGGACCTTTCTAAATACTTAAAAGAGTCGGTCCAGTAGCTTATCAGGTAGCCCTTCCTCCATACCTGTCAAATCTTCATGATGTTTTTCATGTCTCGCATCTTAAGAAATATATTCCCGACGAGAGTCACATTTTACAACCAGAGACAATACAGTTACGAAATTATTTGACATATCAAGCATCACCAGTTCAGATCGTAGAAAGAAGTGATAAGCAGCTAAGAGGCAAGACTATTCGCTTAGTCAAAGTGGCATGGGGACCAAGAGGAGAAAAAGAGTACACTTGGGAACTAGAAGATAAGATGAAAGATGATTACCCGCATCTATTCTCAGGTAACTGAAATTTTGAGGGCAAAATTTTCTTTTAGGAGGGTAGAATGTAACAACCCCGATTTTTGAGTATGCGAGATCTTTTCTAAAGGCACGGTAAATAATAACAACAAGTAGCTTCGTTCAGAGATATTTAAAATAACATTGTTTTCATTAGCCTTACGAATCCTCTTGAAAACCAACAGTTTAACATTCAAAATCCAAAACTTTCTTTAAGAGCATCAGTTAATTATCTAAAATCTTAAACCCATATTTTTCTTTATAGAACTCTTAAAAGTTTTCCTATACTGTATGAATGACCAACTTATCTCAAGCATAGGTTCAATTAAGTCTATGCTGTAAGAGTTTGATTTTTCATACTTTACTAGTCCATAAACATAAAAGAAGTTACCTACATGGTATAAATGATCATCCTGTTCCAAGCATAGGTTCATTAAGTCTATACCGAACCATTCAGATACTTTATATAGTACTAGACCTCAAACACAAACCAGTCACAGCCTCAGGCCCAAGCAATTCAGTCAACACCCAATTCACCACAATCCATCCAATTAGTTACAAACACAAGTAAATGAGGTGCAAACACAATCAAGAGTAATTACATCAACTATAGCAATTGGCAATTAATAGAATTATTCACTTAGGCAAACCAATTACAATATATACACCCAAACAATGTCACATAGATGCATATGATGAATGTCTAGTCTTAGTACAGGGCATGAGCTCATGTGTCGGTTAGCACCTGTATTCCCGACATTTATCCGGTCACGAGTTCACGATTTTTCGGATACGATTTTCCGTTTAAATAAATGCGCATAAAATTATTAGCAGCTCTATTGAGACAGCCTCTGCTTTCTACTCGCAGAAAATATATACTCTTGGGAACCGAAAATTGCTGTAGGTATCCTAGTTTTCCTACATAAGCTCTTGGGTTGCCTCAGGGCAACAAATAAATAAACAAACATCTCTTAGGTTGCTTCAAGCAACAAATACATAAACAAATATCTCTTGGGTTGCTTCAAGCAACAGATAAATAAGCAAATATCTCTTGGGTTGCCTGAAAGCAACAGACAATCATACAATAAGTACTTTATTCTTTCCTTTTTCTTTCATAATTGCAAATACGCAAGCGGGACAAGACCACGCCCTTGCCAACAATCTCATAAACCAAATAATATTTTCTCAAAAGAATCAGAAAAGTTATCGTCTTTAAACAAGTCGTAAATATTCATTTTGATTAAGTCCTTATACTTTTATAAAAATTCAGACATAATCTCTTCTGAAAATAAGACTTAACCACCTCTACGGGTCCAAATTAAACAATTTAATAGTTTAAAATAAAAATTTATAGCAGACTTTAAGCTAAGCTCAGGCCAAACCAACTTTAATAACAGAGGACAAAATTAATAGTTAAAAAGAAGCCTATAGCATATTACAAGTTAAGCTCATGCTAACTAATTACTCTTTAAGAGTAAAACTTCACCTAACCTGGCCTATTTTAATCCTTAATAGGAACAAGATAGAGACAAAAAAAAGTGGGTGAAATTTAAATAGAAGAGGCAAAGAGTGAAGCCACAATTAAGGTTTCACAAGGTAAGAGTATCCAGATTGATTGCTATATGCATTAAAATAGTGTCTCAAATTCTAATTGTACCAATTACATTTTGAGATTACCAAAAGTACATCATGTTCTCTCAATTCTTATCTATCAAGTGATTCATTATACTGTCAAGGATTACTATATTGTATTTTTGTTGATCTCACGGAGATAATTGATGCAATTAGAATTTTATTATTATTTTAGTACGTGTAATCTATCTCAAAGACTATTTTAAAACTTAACTCTAACAAAAAAAATTTAAATAATTTCATCATATACATCTCTCCATTCCGTTTAATAAACAAATACCCAATACCCATTTCCAAGAGGAAAAATAATTTCCTAAATCGACCTCCTTATAATATAAAACTTAGATAATTTTTATTAAAAATCATAACTCAAAATCTCAAATATCTCACACATGCATACTAAAATGTTTTTAAAGCAAAGATTTTATTAAAAACTATCCTAAACGTTTTAATTTTTAAATATGATGAATGTCATAAATAGAACAAAGAATTAATTTCATACTTCTTAAAATTATCATACTGTTTTATTGAAACAAGGCATATCTGTAATACCCGGTCTAACCGAAATTTAGTAAATAATAAGTTAAATAGGAGCGAATATGGTTGGAAGATTTGGCAATTTGAATTTGATAATTTAAATATGATATTTGGATTCAGTGAATTTTTCCGAGTCGGAAAATATAGTTTTCTGCGTAAAAGTGCGCAGTGGAATTTTGACCGGCAGTACCGGCTGAGATCTGTCTGGTACTACAACTGAGGAAATTGATTATGGGTAAATAAGATTAAGAAATGAGGAATTATAATTAGGGAAGGTAGAAATATTTAAAGTGCGATTTAGAGCGCTAATCTTAAAGGTTTTGGCCCAAAATTGGGCCAATGGGCAAAAATAAGTGAACCGGGCCTAAGTGGGCCCAAGACCCAACATATATAAACATTAGTTGTGAGCATTTCAGCTTATTTTACCCTAAAAAGAAGGGTTGGGGCGCTGATTTGAGAAGAGAGAAGAGAAGAGAGAAAACCTAACTCTCTTTGATCTTCAAACCACCATAACTTGAGCTACGGAGCTCCGATTGATGAGCCGTTTGCGGCCACGCGTTGCTCTTCTCATCCTCTATAATTCTATCTAAGTTTGGTGGTAAGTATTTCATTCATCTCTTCCCAGTTTTCGAAATTCCCCACTGTTACACGTTTTTGGGTAGTTAGTGTTGAAATCTTGTGATTTTGGGTGTTTAGGGATACTCCAACATGGATTCTAAGTGGGTTCTATTCCTACTTCATATGGGCTGAGGTAAGAAGTGCTCAAACCCTTGTGATTTGTCATTTTTATGAGCCCTAGGTTGATGTATGTATGTGACATTGGTTATGTTAGTGTATTTGGTGATGTTGGTGCACAATTGGGAGATTGGTATTGCTTGAGGAGCTTTGGTAAGGCTTGGAGCTAAGGTTGGTGAAGAATTCCAAAGAAGAGGCTCAATTGGTTTAGCTACAAGAGGTACGGTTTAAGTTTCATTTAAGTACCGTGTGTTGTGATGAGAATTCCTAGGCTAGATGCCCCTAGGATTAAGTTTGGATTGTGTAAATGGTTGGTGCTAATATGCATAGTTGATATGTAATGTGAATTAATGATTGGGTTGAGAATTGTGTGACCTTGTATGCTTGGTGTATTGAGAATTTGATGTACTGGGTAATGAGTATTGATTTGTGGTTTATGCATTTAAATTGTGAAAATTGGGCCGGAGGCCGTGAATTTTGGGCTGGAGGCCGGAAAGAGGTAAGAAAGGTAAGTCGATGTGTGCATTGTATGATGGCACAAGTGATTGGATAAATTTCAGATAATGAATATATGAATGATTAGGTTGGTTATTGAATAATAAGGTTTGAGAAGTTGAAGTGTGGAATTTGGTAATTTTGGGTGAAATTATGTAGACGAGGTATGTTTGGTTCGGTTGAGATATATTATGTGATCGTATATGTTATTATGATTATTGATGCCTTGATGGTATGATGATGCATTAGAGATATGTATGTTGTGATATATGCTTGGGGAATGATTAAGGTTGATTTGTGGGTGAAATCACGCGATAGTGAGTATGATATTGATTACGTATAATGATGGTTGATTGGAAATGGTATTATTGGAAATTGGGATGAGGAAGGATGTATGACATGATATTGTGTTTGTCCTTTAGCCATTTGATTGAGAAGTGTTAAAATGGTTAGATGTGGTTTTGGGAATTTTTGGAAAAGTGTCAATGTGTGAGTTGAGGATGGCTTGATATGGATTTTGGTACATTTTGATTGATTTCAAAAAGGGTTGAAATTGGCATGTTTTGGTTGATTTTGAAAAGAGTTGAAAATGGCTTGTTTTGAAAATGGCACCTAGTGGTTTTGTATGAAAACATGGTTTTTTGGGCATACTTTGACGGGACATAACTTGGACTACGGATCTCTGTTTTGTGCCAAATCTATTTAGAAATGAAATTGGATCCGGGATGTCCATGCCGTTTGAAGAACGGGTGAAAAATGATTTAAAATGAGAAAGTTATGTCCGTCGGAAGATTGGGGGTTGAATCTGTAAATTATACAGCTTTTAACTTAGAAAATTTGTAGCAGAATGACCCTCCACGCGTAGGCGCACTTGGCGCGTACGCGTCGTTTTTCAAGAAGGCACTATCCACGCGTGCGCGGGAGCGTCGATGCGCTGCACCAAATGCCCAGCTATTTTCCCGAGAGTTGTGCCAGTTTTGTGCCTGGGACGCAAGAGCACCCACGCGTACGCGTGGCTGACGCTTGCGCGTCGTTTGGCTATTTTTCAACCCGCGCGTCCGCGCGTATGACGCTTGCGCGTCAATGAGTTTTGTGGCCATCCACGCGTGCGCGTGGAGTGCGCGTACGCGTGGCCCTGTTTTCATGCCAAAGTTGATTTTTGAGTTTTAAAAGCCAAATCTCATACTTCTAAGCCTCTGATCTCACCTCTTATGTATTAAATCATTCTGATATGCCTAGCAATGAGCTAGGGGATGTGGTAACTTGCGAGTGAAGCAAGGGGAAAAGTTATGATCAATGATGATCAAAGATGATTATATGAGATATGGAGGATGACGGTGGAAGTACCGTGTATGCCATGAGTCGGAGGGCTATATTTATTGATAAATGGCCCGTTCTTCATTGGACCATGAGCCGGATGGCTGAGTTATTGCCGGGTTACGGCAAAGCCATTATTGTTTATGGCTGAGTATAAATGCATATATGATTAATGAATGAATATGTTAAATGGATAATAATGAAAAATATTGAAATGTGACGTGCGACCCCAGATAGTAGGCAGTGGCGTTGTCCACTTGCTCCGGGTATGAGACGGGAAAAGAGGATTATGATAAACGAGTTTAATCGTGGGATTTTGAATAAATGTGTATTTGTGATACCTGGGTAGTAGCAAGGGTCGTGGTTCGTCCCGCTTGCTCCGGGTCATTGTCTGAGGATTGATAATAATGAAGGGTGATTATGAATAAATGTTTATTTGTGATACTTGGATAGTAGCAAGGGTTGTGGTTCGTCCCACTTGCTCCAAGTTAATGTTTGAGATTTGGTAACAATGAATGTTGATAATATGAATTGAGATTGAATGAATATATGTTTGAGATGCCTGGGCAGTAGCAAGGGTTGTGGTTCGTCTAGCATGAAGTCCATGAGTGTACCTTTGGTACTTTGAAGCACTATACTTCCGATATTGAGACTGATCAACTTGATATCGATTGTTTGGTGTGTATAGGAACCAGATGGCACCTCGTGGACCCGGTCGGGGACGTGAAAGAGATCGTACTAATACACAAGAACCGGAAATCAACCCGAATAACCCGGTAAACCTTATGGCGGCGTTAGAGAATATGGTTGCTGCTATGCAGGCCATTACGGAGGCTCTTGGGCAACAGATGAACAATAATGGCAATGGCGGAAGGGAAGCTCAGGGCCCGATGACACTGGCAACCTTCTTAAAGGTTAATCCACCTAAGTTCAAGGGAACCACCAATCCGACTGAAGCTGATACTTGGTTTTAGGCCATGGAGCGAGCACTGCAAGCGCAGTTGGTGCCTGAAGAGCAGCGTGTTGAATTCGCTACCTATCTACTCACGGGGGAAGCATCGCATTGGTGGCAAGGGGCTCGACGTCTCCTGCAACAGGGGAATGATCATATCACTTGGGATGCCTTCCAGGTGGAATTCTATAAGAAGTACTTTCCGAATTCCGCCAGGACAGCCAAGGAATTGGAGTTACTGCAGCTAAAGCAAGGTGCTATGTCCATATCTGAGTATACAGACAAATTTGAGGAGCTATTCAGGTTTTCCCGCATGTGTCAAGGAGCTCCGGGAGACTTCGAGGAATGGAAATGCATTAAGTATGAAGGAGGACTCCGGAGCGACATCTTAAGTTCAGTGGGACCAATGGAGATCCGAACTTTTTCAGAGTTAGTGAATAAGAGCAGAATTGCTGAAGAGTGTGTGAAAAGGAGGGTTGCAGAGAAGGGAAGTCATAGAGAGCACAACCAAGGATTCGCACCAAGGGGTCGAGAGTTTAAGGAGAGAGGATGCGTACAACACTTTCCCCAAGGACAGAATAACTTTGCGACGAGTAAGGAGTCCCAAAGGAATGGTAAGGGAAAACGGGCAGCGGCTGCTTCTGATGTTTCAAGCTGTCAGAGATGTGGAAGTCATCACCCAAATAGACCGTGCCGATTGGGGTTAGGTGTATGTTACAAGTGCGGGTTACTAGGGCATGTATCAAGAAATTGCCAACAAGGAGAGAGTCAGGATGCGGGCCGATTGCGACAGTAAGATTGAGGTAATTGCCTTAATACAAATGGATAAATGCCTGTGATGTAAATGACTTTCTGTTGAGAATGATGTGTTGTGTTTGTTATGTAGTTTGTTGATTTCTGGATTTTTAGTGAAATGGATTGAACTCGTGACTTTTAGTTCCTTTGATTTAAATAGATAAGGGATGGTCCTAATGATGGATTTGGAAACGTTAATTCGAATTGTCGGTCAAGTTAAGTGGTGGTTTAGTACTTGAGGAAATAAGTGATGGAACTAATACTTGACGAGAAATCAAGGTGGCATAGCGGAAGCTTGCTAAAGCGTTAGCATAGTATGGTAATAATAAGGAAAAGTAGAGCATGATTGGAAATACTTTATGCTTTGAGTACTTAAAAGTTTAGTGAGCTTATGCAGATAATGATTCTAGGTAATTGGAATTAATTGCGGTTGTGAGCCTTGATGGTTCTGAAATGGATGAGGAAATTATCATTGATGCATAATTGGATTTAGATGATGAGAGAGTGCGAGTTGTCGTGTTTGAGAGATGAGTACCATGATGTTTGGTCATAGTGACCTTGGAATTAGATTGAGATTTATAATAATTGGTTTTGAAAGGCGAATGTGAAAGCCACTAAATTGAAATACAGATGCAGTACTGAGATTGGTTTGAAGGAGCCCGTGACAGGTGGTAAACTCCAATTTTTGGGGAGGTACTATTGAAAATTTTTCTCCAAAATATTTAAAAGAGTGCTGGTTATGGTTTTGAGGATAATTTTTTATATGAGTAACTTTAACGAAAGAGATGTGTCTCGAATGCTTTTATAGATTATTAAAGGAAAGCGAATTCTCATGATTTTTGTTAAATTGTTATTTCAAACTCATTTGCTTTCTAGAAATGAAAGGGGTTTTTGATTGATGAGTCAGAGACTTTATAACAGCAAGTCATGTAGAAATTCGAAGGTTTGAGAATAAGAAAGTAAGTTTGGAGGTTATGCTTGGAGTTGAGCTGTGATTAGTGGTAATTGGCTTGGCAGAGGGAGAGGATAGTGATGGATGGAATTTTCGAGGGCGAAAATTTCTGTTAGGGGGGTAGAATGTAATACCCGGTCTAACCGAAATTTAGTAAATAATAAGTTAAATAGGAGCGAATATGGTTGGAAGATTTGGCAATTGGAATTTGATAATTTAAATATGATATTTGGATTCAGTGAATTTTTCCGAGTCGGAAAATATAGTTTTCTGCGTAAAAGTGCGCAGTGGAATTTTGACCGGCAGTACCGGCTGAGATCTGTCTGGTACTACAACTGAGGAAATTGATTATGGGTAAATAAGATTAAGAAATGAGGAATTATAATTAGGGAAGGTAGAAATATTTAAAGTGCGATTTAGAGCGCTAATCTTAAAAGTTTTGGCCCAAAATTGGGCCAATGGGCAAAAATAAGTGAACCGGGCCTAAGTGGGCCCAAGACCCAACATATATAAACATTAGTTGTGAGCATTTCAGCTCATTTTACCCTAAAAAGAAGGGTTGGGGCGCTGATTTGAGAAGAGAGAAGAGAAGAGAGAAAACCTAACTCTCTTTGATCTTCAAACCACCATAACTTGAGCTACGGAGCTCCGATTGACGAGCCGTTTACGGCCACGCGTTGCTCTTCTCATCCTCTACAATTCTATCTAAGTTTGGTGGTGAGTATTTCATTCATCTCTGCCCAGTTTCGAAATTCTCCACTGTTACACGTTTTTGGGTAGTTAGTGTTGAAATCTTGTGATTTTGGGTGTTTAGGGATACTCCAACATGGATTCTAAGTGGGTTCTATTCCTACTTCATATGGGCTGAGGTAAGAAGTGCTCAAACCCTTGTAATTTGTCATTTTTATGAGCCCTAGGTTGATGTATGTATGTGACATTGGTTATGTTAGTGTATTTGGTGATGTTGGTGCACAATTGGGAGATTGGTATTCCATGAGGAGCTTTGGTAAGGCTTGGAGCTAAGGTTGGTGAAGAATTCCAAAGAAGAGGCTCAATTGGTTTGGCTACAAGAGGTACGGTTTAAGTTTCATTTAAGTACCGTGTGTTGTGATGAGAATTCCTAGGCTAGATGCCCCTAGGATTAAGTTTGGATTGTGTAAATGGTTGGTGCTAATATGCATAGTTGATATGTAATGTGAATTAATGATTGGGTTGAGAATTGTGTGACCTTGTATGCTTGGTGTATTGAGAATTTGATGTACTGGGTAATGAGTATTGATTTGTGGTTTATGCATTTAAATTGTGAAAATTGGGCCAGAGGCCGTGAATTTTGGGCTGGAGGCCGGAAAGAGGTAAGAAAGGTAAGTCGATGTGTGCATTGTATGATGGCACAAGTGATTGGATAAATTTCAGATAATGAATATATGAATGATTAGGTTGGTTATTGAATAATAAGGTTTGAGAAGTTGAAGTGTGGAATTTGGTAATTTTGGGTGAAATTATGTAGACGAGGTATGTTTGGTTCGGTTGAGATATATTATGTGATCATATATGTGATTATGATTATTGATGCCTTGATGGTATGATGATGCATTAGAGATATGTATGTTGTGATATATGCTTGGGGAATGATTAAGGTTGATTTGTGGGTGAAATCACGTGATAGTGAGTATGATATTGATTACGTATAATGATGGTTGATTGGAAATGGTATTATTGGAAATTGGGATGAGGAAGGATGTATGACATGATATTGTGTTTGTCCTTTAGCCATTTGATTGAGAAGTGTTAAAATGGTTAGATGTGGTTTTGGGAATTTTTGGTAAAGTGTCAATGTGTGAGTTGAGGATGGCTTGATGTGGATTTTGGTACATTTTGATTGATTTCAAAAAGGGTTGAAATTGGCATGTTTTGGTTGATTTTGAAAAGAGTTGAAAATGGCTTGTTTTGAAAATGGCACCTAGTGGTTTTGTATGAAAACATGGTTTTTGGGCATACTTTGACGGGACATAACTTGGACTACGGATCTCTGTTTTGTGCCAAATCTATTTAGAAATGAAATTGGATCCGGGATGTCCATGCCGTTTGAAGAACGGGTGAAAAATGATTTAAAATGAAAAAGTTATGTCCGTCGGAAGATTGGGGGTTGAATCTGTAAATTCTACATCTTTTAACTTAGAAAATTTTTAGCAGAATGACCCTCCACGCGTAGGCGCACTTGGCGCGTACGCGTCGTTCTTCAAGAAGGCACTATCCACGCATGCGCGTAGTGTGCGCGGGCGCGTCGATGCGCTGCACCAAATGCCCAGCTATTTTCCCGAGAGTTGTGCCAGAGTTGTGCCAGTTTTGTGCCTGGGGCGCAAGAGCACCCACGCGTACGCGTGGCTGACGCTTGCGCGTCGTTTGACTATTTTTCAACCCGCGCGTCCGCGCGTATGACGCTTGCGCGTCAATGAGTTTTGTGGCCATCCATGCGTGCGCGTGCAGTGCGCGTACGCTTGGCCCTGTTTTCATGCCAAAGTTGATTTTTGAGTTTTAAAAGCCAAATCTCATACTTCTAAGCCTCCGATCTCACCTCTTATGTATTAAATCATTCTGATATGCCTAGCAATGAGCTAGGGGATGTGGTAACTAGTGAGTGAAGCAAGGGGAAAAGTTATGATCAATGATGATCAAAGATGATTATATGAGATATGGAGGATGACGGTGGAAGTACCGTGTATGCCATGAGTCGGAGGGCTATATTTATTGATAAATGGCCCGTTCTTGATTGGACCATGAGCCGGATGGATGAGTTATTGCCGGGTTACGGCAAAGCCATTATTGTTTATGGCTGAGTATAAATGCATATATGATTAATGAATGAATATATTAAATGGATAATAATGAAAAAATATTGAAATGTGACGTGCGACCGCGGGTAGTAGGCAGTGGTGTTGTCCACTTGCTCCGGGTATGAGACGGGAAAGGAGGATTATGATAAACGAGTTTAATCATGGGGTTTTGAATAAATGTGTATTTGTGATACCTGGGTAGTAGCAAGGGTCGTGGTTCGTCCCGCTTGCTCCGGGTCATTGTCTGAGGATTGATAATAATGAAGGGTGATTATGAATAAATGTTTATTTGTGATACTTGGATAGTAGCAAGGGTTGTGGTTCGTCCCACTTGCTCCAAGTTAATGTTTGAGATTTGGTAACAATGAATGTTGATAATTTGAATTGAGATTGAATGAATATATGTTTGAGATGCCTGGGCAGTAGCAAGGGTTGTGGTTCGTCCCACTTGCTCCGGGCCAATGCTTGAGATACCTAGGTAGTAGCAAGGGTTGTGGTTTGTCCCACTTGCTCCAGGTCAGAGATTGCGACGCCTGGGTAGTAGCGGCAGTAGTGGTGAATCCACTCGCTCCAGGTTGAGCTTTTAGACACCCGCCTGGGTAGTAGCCGCAGTAGTGATTATTTCACTGGCTCTGGGTTGAGCGGGCAGTAGCAAGGGGGTTGTAGCTCAAACCTACTTGCTCCGCAAGGGGTGTTTCTGTCCAATGGTTAGCTACCAGGACATGTCGGGTTGGCTATATAACCGACAGATGATATCATCAGCCATAGGGGAGGCATTCATCATTTGCATATGTTTGAATTGTTTGGGTTTGCCATTTGTCTTGGATTTCTACATCATATATGCCATGTTACCTGACTATATGCTACTTGTTCTACTTGTATCATGTTTGTGTATTACTTGCCTGTATTGCTTGTGTTTGTACAACTGAGAGACCCCTCATGCTGGTGTCGGTGGGTGTAAGGGCTGTTCTTGATGGGATGAATTGATGATGCGATTGCATGATGATGTATTGATATAGAACTGCTGAGGCAGAACAACTGGTGATGGTTTTGCTTATGATTCTGAGTCTGATTCGTGGAAGAGTCAGCGAGTTGGGAAACATGTGAAACATGAATTGAATTTAGCACTCCCTTATGACAGTTGCCTATTCATGGATTAGCGAGAACCTATGATGAATAATTGGTGAAGAAGTTTAGGATGCTTAGTGAGTTTTTGTTGCAGTACATTGAATTTATTTGGCACTTTTACCGTACTGGGAACCCATGGGCCCGGGGTTCTCATTCCGTATATATCTCTTGTTTTTCAGATACAGGTCCAGGTGCTCAGAAGTGAGTTGTGGGTCGTCTGAGAGACGGCGAAGATCTTTATTTCCTCTACTTTGTGTTTTGATTAGAGTCTCTCCACCTTTGTTTTGGAAAGTTTATATTATGTATTGAACTCTTTGAATTTGCCTATAGAGGCTCTCATGTTTCCTTCGGGAGAGATTAGGATATACTGTTGTCAACTAATTTCATAATGTACTCTAGCCGACCTAAACTTCGCGAGTCGCGACTAGTAGCTATTTACTTATGTTATATATATCTATCTGTTATCTATCTCTTAATCTCCTCTACGCCTTGTCCGTATATCGTTTTCGGCTTCACGGTTTATCTTTTGTTGTCGAAACGTGAGAGATACGTCTTCGCGATTTTATTTCTACTCTTTTCAGGCTTCTCGATTAATACTCCTTTCGAAATTACCTATATTTATTTATTAAAAATCCACCTGAGAGTCGTACCACCGTAATATCATTGACTTATGACTCGAGTATAAGGATTTGAATATTAGGGTGTTACAATATCTCAGTAAAAGAGTTGATTTCCTTAATGAAGGAACTGATTCCCTCAATGAAGGAATCAATTCTATGTTAAACGGAATGGTTGTTTGTTTCTTCCAAAAAAATAATCGACTCCACAATGCTATAATCGATTCTTTGGTTAAAAATCCGAATTATTTGTGTATCGACCAGTAAAAAATCGATTGGTTGGCAAAAGATCAATTTCTTCTTTTGCATAAAGTCTTCAATGGTTAATTTTAAGAAAAATGATCATTCTCACCAACCCTGTAATATCTTTTAAGGTTTGAGATGCCTATAAATAGAAGTATCAACACCATTTTCAATAACCAAGCACCATTCTAAGCTATCATATTGGTTCATATCAACTTCTATATATTTACGAAGTAATTTTTTATAAATTTAAGAGATATAAAAAGTTTGGTTCATAAAACTTCCATTATATTCGTATACTTTTTTTAGAGAGTTTTTTATTTTTGACTTTGTGTATAACAAATTATAAAGAAAGAATTATGTAGCTCTTTCTTGATTCTTGAAGTTGAGATTGCTTCAAGGTTATTTAAAGCCAGTTGTCTCTAAGCTGTTTCTGAGGATAAGACAAGATATTGAGAACAAGACATAAAGGATATAGACACAAAAATTTGTATTTTTGTATCCTATTTGATGATAAACTAGAATAAATTATGAAAATCTAATTTATTCTCTTTTTTTTCATTTCAACAATTTGAGATGAAAATTATAATAATAAAAAATATAATTATAAAAATTTAATAAGAATAATGAAAGAAAAAATAAAAAATAAGTTATATCCTTTGTTAGTATCTTCGTGTTCTTTCTCTCAAGATGAACATAAAATACAGTGTCTTACCTGGATCCATTGTCTTTGTCCATATCTCTTCTGTCAAACACGATTTTATATCTTTATGTCCCTGTCTTTGTGCTGTCTTAGTATCTGTCTCTGTAAACAAACGCAAGATAGTTGACACCTAATCCAATATGGTTAGAAGTCTATAAATATATAAAGTACTCATTGTTGTAATGGTTTGTCAAATACTCTGTAAACTTAATAAATAGTAAATAAATTTTCGATATATTTATAAAAAAAAAAAAACTAGATATAAGTAAAAATATGTGATGCAAGATGAATAAAATTTATGTTTATAATCTCTCTTTTCTTATCTCTTATTTAAATATTGACCAAACATCTTAAAAATTGTTTGTGGTGTTTTGTCGAGCATCTTGAATGCACTATAGCATAAAATTCTAAGCTTATATTCAAAAGGGATGTATTTAGTATTGGCGAATGCTACGGTGATGAAGAACTCAGCTGATGAAATTATGTGGAAGGTACAATTAAGTTGCGCGTGTCCCTTATTCCCTAAGAAGAAAAGATAGCTTCTGAAGTGGCACAGGAGTTTGTCTTATGTCATGTCTCCCTTTTGTGGGATTAGATAAAGTTAATGACATTATTTTTTTTTAAGTTAATGACGACATTGTTATTATTTTAGTTAATCTTTTGGGTCTTTTTGGTGGATTGGCCAATTTTTTTGTTGTGATTTAGACATTGGGTATTATGGCTAATATTTTTAATCACTAGAAAAATTAGAATTTTGGTGTCACAAATTTAAGGTTGGAACCCATTATAACAAAAAAGAAAGAGATTGAATTCTTGGACCAACTGAAATCATAAAAATAATAACAATGATAATAAAATAGAAGAGAATGCTTACTATGATGGTTTTGAATTTAAAAAATTGAAATAAATAAATTAATAAAAACAAAAAATATAAATTAAATGATAAAAACTAATTTTAAAGTTTTGTAATTCTACCATTTGTATATTATTAATTATTTATATTATTTTATTTTTCAACTTGTGTTGGTCCATTATTGTTATTATTCTTTAATATCTATCTATCATTTATGATTTTTTTTTATTAAAATCAATATTCTAAAAAAAATTAATTTGTTTAATTTTGGGTTAATAAGAATTTGATTGGTATTTAAAAACGATCATTATTATTTTATATTTTCATTAAATAATAGAAGAATCCATACTAATATTTTGTAATTAAAATTAATATTTTAATATAAATTTTTTAATATTATAAATTTTATATTTTACTTCTCGAAATTTTTTGGTCACACTTATTTCTATAGATCGATGCTCAAGCTCTTCACATTACACAAACTACACCCTAATGATTATAAGTGTATATATATATATATATATATATATATATATATATATATATATATATATATATATATATATATATTTTTATGATTGTTATTATTCTCAAACTAAAATCTTAATTTTTTATAATTGTTATTATTTTCACACCAAAATTCTTGCTTTTTTTATTTTTTTATTTTTTGGACATGGATAAAATTCAAAACCCAAATCTACTCTTATACTTTCCGTCTTAAACTCATTCATTCCTCCCTTTCTATTACACATGCAGCATCCTTCCTCTACTGTTTTCATTAGCAAAATCAAATTAGGTTGTATTGGAACCGGTGTTTTGTGCAATCTCGCCGTCGTTTAGAAAACTTGCTGACTTTAGATGCCTCTTTATTGCCGATGTTTTCTTTTTCCATGAGGGGCTAATTTTGGGTGAGAGAGGATGCTGCATGTGTAGTAGAGAGAGAGGAATGAATGAGTTTGGGATGGAAAGTTTAAGAGGAGATTTGAATTTTTTGAATTTTATTCATGTCCAAAAAAAAAATAAAAAAAAAAAACAAGAATTTTGGTGTGAGAATAATAACAATCCTAAAAAAACTAAGATTTTGGTGTGAGAATAATAACAATCATACAAAATTAAAAAAATATACTTGTGATTATCAGGGTGTGTTTTGTGTAATGTGAAGAGTTCTAGGGCATCAATCTATAAATAGGTGGAGTTAAGTTTTAAAGTAGCTCTTGAACTTACACTCGAGCCTCAAAGTAATCCCTGAAATTAATAATTACTCAAATTCATTCGTAAACTTGTATTCCAGGACTCATAGTAGTCCCTAGATTATTTTCTATTTATCAAAACCTTAAAACGACGTCGTTTTGAGCAAAAAAAAAATAATAAAATAGCGTAGAATCCCCCAATTTTATTAAAAAAAAAAAAAGAAAAGAAGCACAGCGTAGAACTCCACCCCTCCCAATTTCCAATATGTTTCCTTCTCTATCCCCATCCCCAACCCTTCTTCCTCCCCCAACCTTTACCTTTTCCTTCTCCATCCCCAATCCGACCCCTTTTCCTCCTCCAACCCTTCCCCTTCTACTTCCCCAACTTGATATCATTCCTCTTCCTCTTCTTCTTTTTAATTTGATGCCCTCCTTCTCCTCCTTTCCAACTATAATCTCACACTCACAAGAGCTCTCCTCAACCTTTGCTGTTGCCGCCTCTCGTGGGCCTCCGTTTCGCTGTTGCCGTTGTTCGCCTGCTTCCATTTCTGCTCGGTTTTCCTCTTTTCTCCTCTGGCATGGTTCTCTCTCTCAGCCATGATATTTTTTTCTTTAATTTTTTTAGTTATTCAATCATTGTTCTTTAATATTTTTGGTGATTGTTACTGCTGATCTTGTTTTAATATAACAACAATGGTTAATTTTAGTTATTTTCTATTTTGTAATTATTTATGTTTTTTTGTGGTTGCTATTTTTTGTGCTTGTTGCTGTTTAGATTGATTGATACTTGCTATTTAAGTTGATTGATCTTTTCTAATTAATGGTAATTTTTTTGTGATATTTTGTGTTGTTGATTTTTATTTTTGTGATCTGTTGAAGAAGAGAAGAACAGAGTTGAAGAAGAAGAAGAAGGGGGTTGTTGTGTTTTTTTTTTAATATAAAACGACGAACGTTTTTCTATGCTTCTCTCTTTTTTTTTTTTCAAAATGACTTCAAAGTTCTGATGAACGGAAAATATTTTAGGGACTACTATAAGTCCCGGAATACAAGTTCAGGGACGAATTTGAGTAATTATTAACTTTAGGGATTATTTTTAGACTCGAAGGTAAGTTCAGGGACTACTTTGAGACTTAACTTAAAATATGTGTGATCGAAAACTTTTGAAAAGAAACAAAATATAAAATTTATAATATTAAAAAATTTATATTAAAATATTAATTTTAATTACAAAATATTAGTATGCACTCCTCTATCATTTAATGAAAATATAAAATAATAATGATAATTTTTAAATACCAATCAAATTCTTTTTTTTTTATCGAAAATAAGGAAACTCAAACCTACAATCTCTTAGTTGAGTATGGAGAGACTATGTCATTTGAGGTATAGTTCATTACTAATTAAATTCTTATTAACAAAAAATTTAACTAATTAAATTTTTTTAGAATATTTATTTTAATAAAAAAATCATAAATGATAGATAGATATTAAAGAATAATAACAATAATGGACCAACACAAGTTGAAAAATAAATAATATAAATAATTAATAATATACAAATGGTAGAATTACAAAATTTTAAAATTAGTTTTTATCATTTAATTTATATTTTTTGTTTTTATTAATTTATTTATTTCAATTTTTTAAATTCAAAACCATCATAGTAAGCATTCTCTTCTATTTTATTATCATTGTTATTATTTTTATGATTTCAGTTGGTCCAAGAATTCAATCTCTTTCTTTTTGGTCATAATGGGTTCTAATCTTAAATTTGTGACACCAAAATTCTAATTTTTCTAGTGATTAAAATTATTAGCCATAATACCCAATGTCCAAATCACAACAAAAAAAACTGGCCAATCCACCAAAAAGACCCAAAAGATTAACTAAAATAATAACAATGTCTTCATTAACTTAAAAAAAAATTTAATGTCATTAACTTCATCTAAGGGAGACATGATATAAGACAAACTCCTGCAGCACTTCAGAAACTATCTTTTCTTCCCAGGAAATAAGGGACACGCATGACTTAATTGTGCCTTCCACGTAATTTCATCAGCTGATGAAGAATATGTTCTTCATCACCGTAGCATTCCCCGTTAGTATTTACATCGTTTGTGGTGTTTTCTCTAAATTACATCGTTTTGCTCTTTGTCTTGAGATAAAAAGGGGAACTCGGAAAGAATTAGAAGGTCATCATAACTACCAGTCGGCCATCTCCGTCTTCTTTGTCGCACTCATCGTCCCAGACATCGTCATAGTTGTCCTCCTCCTCCTGATTCAATTTCCTCGCTCCTTTCGCTTCCAATCTGCTTCTCAGTTTCTCTGTTCACAAGTCTTTCTGCTCTAACTCTTCCATCGATTTGGCCATTAGGGAAACTTTTTGTTCCTGTCAGGAACTTCCCTCCGAAGATATTATTAGGTCATTATCGGGGATTAGGCAAGGGAATCCGATATCTTCTTACTTGTTTGTGATTACAATGAAAAAGTTAACCCATCTCATAGAAGAAAATACTCATTTTGATGAATGGATCCCTATGATATCACATATGCTTTTTGCAGATGAGCTATTGTTGTTTGTGGAGGCATCCACAGAACAAATTGAGAGAATTCTAAATACTCTAAAATATTTTTGTGATGTATCTGGTCTTAAGATCAGTGTTGCAAAAACTTCAATTATTTTCTCAGAGTGTACAGAAAAAGAATTGAGGGATGCAATTGTCCGAAAAAATGGATATAAGAAGGAGAACTGCATTAGGAGGTACCTTGGGACTATGATAACGAATTCTGACAAAAAGAAGAAAAACTTTAAGGGGACAATAGGTAGAAAGCTAACTGTCTCTCAATGATAGGAAGAGTTACACATGAAAAATAAGTAATTTGCCCACCTCTAACTTCAATATGATCCATGGCAAGGTTCCAAAAGGCATTTGTGATGAAGTTGAGAAGCAAAATAGCAAGAAGCTTCATGCTATAAGCTGCGAGGTTGTGTGCAAGAGTAACGATAATGAGGGGTTGGGGTTCATGAACGACGCATTTCTGTTAAAGATCCTCTAGAGATTGGTAAATGAAAAAGACAGTTTATGGGCTGAAGTGCTATTAAGCAGGAGATCTAAGGCAGAACTTAATTAGTGTTAACTCTTATTCAAAACTATGAAAAATCCTAAGTGGAGTCTAGATCATTTTCAACCAAAATATAAGTTATGCTATAGGCAGCGGCAATAAAACAAACTTTTTGAAGAATCGATGGGCTAGCAACAAATTCTCTCTAATGGAAAAGGCACAAACAAAAATACCAATCGAACTACAAAGTCTCACTGTGGCTGTCACGAAAGATCAAACAGACAATTGGAATTTCAATTTCATGAAGGATTTTCTTACACTAGATATAATTGATCAAATGACAGCAATACACCCACCAACAACAAATTTAGGGGAAGATAGAATTACCTGAGCTCCTTCAAAGACTCGTGAACCATCAGGAAGGCATGGACCAGATGTGAAATTTACAATTTTGTCTCCAATTATTTGTCACTGTTTAAGTTGTTAATTACTATTTTTGATGATTAAAAAATTGTACTGTGTCGTGTTTATTTGAGTCAAACTAGCATTTATTAAAGTCCATTTGCAATGTGTTTCAGTTTTGTTAATGAATCTTAATCATCTTAGTAATCTATCTCTTTACAACCGTCAGAGATTTTATTTTTTATATACTATTATATTATAAATTGATTATTTTAATTAAATTATCATTAAAATCACTAAACTTGTACATCAAAAAATTAGTAATTATAATGGTTCGATGACCGATTTGGTTTCTCAAACCTTGAAGGTAACAACAACTTTGATGAGTTGGTCGAAACAAGGGCCAGCGCAGATGGAGAGGGAGACATGACAAGTGGTAAAGAGAGACATGGATCCACAATGGGAAGAGAAGGAGTTGAGCTTTGCGAGCTTGCAAAAGCGACCATGGCATCAATCAAAGGGAAAAGAATTAGGGATTTACTCAAAATGGAAGAAATATGAATTTCAGTTATTAAGACGAAGAAAAATTGGAGCCTGAGGAGCAATTGTAACAGCCTTTGGAACTTCCTCATTGACCAGCAAACTTCCAAGGTAGCCTAAGTAGCATAAACCTAGGCATAATATGCCTATGTCCAAGCCCATAACAATAAGGACCAACGAAACGTCATTGTTCACTACCAAACAGAAAACCCATCATTGGTAACCCAGAAAAAGTCTTTGTTAAATGTGGCAGTTCTTCGTTTTACTCTATCTGAACTGATATCATCAATATCATTCAATTCACTTTCAATATTCAATAATTTAATTACTCTTCCAATTTCTGAGTTCTGACCCACCACAAGGTTCATCATGCACATATGGGTGGTGGATTTACGTTTTTGTTATTAATTCTCAAGTTGTCAGGCAATCAGAAACCATTATCGCATGTGGGGTCACCACCAATTCAAATATGATGCGTTCATTCATCAGTTTGTAAAATTAATTCGAAAATTTCAATTATGATGCCTTGAATTGAAATTTCTTTGTACTTGTATTTTTTCTTATGAAGTTAGTTTCCACTTTCTAAAGTACCTCAAGATTGCAGCTCTTGTTAAACAATAAATACTATTACACTCCTTTCAATATCGTCACATGATCGCCATTTTTTAGGTCATCACTCTAATCTGGATCTTTTTATTTAAATTAAATAAATTGAGAAATTACAAAAATGCATAAAATATAAAGTAATTACCTAAATGCACAACGCATCATATCTCGGATACTAAAGAATGAAGTAGAAAATAGACATATTGTGGGTACTGAGACCCCGATCTATACGATGTCGTGATGTATCCAAAGTGTAAAAGGGATAAATGTTAAGTGGAAGAATAGATACTGAGCATTCTAGATACGCGTAAACTCGGAATAGGGTCTCAGTATTCGAGATAGTGTAAAATGCGTAACTCGGGTCTCAGCATCCGACATACACTCAAACGTGTAATGCCGATCTCAACACCCGAAATATGTATATTATAGAGTAGGTATCTTTGCACTCTAGATATCTTAGAGAAGAACTCTATATATATCCTCCCATCCTCAACCATCTCCTCACAATTCACAACTCAATCTTTTCTTTCTCCTCTTTCTGTTTTGTTCTTATGAAGAATAATCAATTCTTTTTTGTTGTAATTTATTCCAATAGGATAGTAAAAAACGGTGATGAATTAGTAATTTTTTAGTCTAATTCAACTGTGATGTTGTGCACTAATCGTGTTGATACCCTACATGCGCTAAAGACGGTCATAGTGAGAAACATGGGGGAATAGATAGCAAGGAAATTGAGCGGGTTGCATATAGATTTCTACATGCACTTTCGAGCGGTGGATTTATCAGCAGGTTATTCTGGATTGAAGGGGATCAGCATGTGAGGCTAATGTTCGACGTACACGCAAGGCTAATGCCACAACATGTGATGGAGTGGTATGCTTCGGTTCGTGACGTGATTGTTAGTGGTGGGTCATCCTCTTCGAGTCCTCAAGTAGCCCTGCTGGATGCAAGACCAATCCACTATGCCCAGCCTCGTGATAGTGCCGAAGAAGACAACAACGAGGGTGTTCAGATTATATTACCGGATCCAGGTTGTCCAACGAGACTTCTTCCTTGATGAATATGTGCCGAAGACTCCCACCGGCGGTGGTGTCGGTTTCTCCTGCCTCTCCCTTTGCCATTCCTCAATTGTCAAAAGTTCCAAGTCATTATCACACTTTAAGTTTGGACGCAATGCAGCTAGACGATCCTTTCAATGCTGGCCAAAGAGAAGATTACAACACCAGTGGCGGGCTGGAATTCCAGATTGGTCATAGGTTCAGAGTTACCATAATAAACACTGACTTGTCTGTGTCTATCTTGGTGTTGCAAAGTGCGATGCCTCAGAGTTACCATTTCAAGTCATTATATCGAAAGGTATGGATGGCGAAGCAGAAAACAATTGCTCAGATTTATGGTGACTGGAAAGAGTCATACAACAAGATACCCGGTCTCTTATAAGCTTTGTAGGAATGCTCCCAGGTGCGATTCACGATTGCATTGCTGTTTCTTACTATGATGAAAACATGGTTGACAGAGATTGGAGCCAGCCTAATAAGGTCTTTTGGGCATTTCCTCCTTGCATTGATTCCCCGGGGAGGGAATCTCTGCATGTGTAACTGCCGTATGATCTCCCGGTATATTCTTCTGTTGTGCATACTCACCCTCCTCGTCTAACAGCTGATCATCTCCCCCAAGACAACTGGCTGCAACGATGAAAATCTACCAGCAACGGCAACCATCTCAAAAGAACAAGTGTAGCAGACTTGTCCGTAAAAAGAAATCCCCAATAAGCATCATCAAGTAGCACTTGGCATACTTACAGAGTGTATGCGAATATGACCCAACTGGAATGTGTGGAACTCTGTGCAAATCCTGCCTCCCTAATATAAGGCATTAGGTTGTCTGGCGGGAGGAGACCCAAGGTCACACGGCGTGACAACAGTAACCGAAGCCTCTGCAATAGTCACAACTTTTACTCTTGTATATTAATCTCGTCTAAACCATTAATTATATTTAATAATGATTAAATATTGTAAACCGAGTAGATAAACATCGTTAATAAGATATTATATTCCATATAAATATAATTTTCATTGCTAATATTCACATTATTAAGTAAAGAAAGGACAATCAAACAAGATTTAAAAAATAAATTATTCATGTTACACTATTCTAACCTGACTGATAATATTCTAGATGACTTCAATCTAAATTTTAACAAAAAAATCTGATCGAACAAATATTTTATTTAATTTAACTAATATATTAATTTATGTTTAACTATTTTATTTATTTAACTTACATTAAAATTAATTATAAAAATATTAAAACATACTATACCTAACTAACTTAACATAGAACTTTTAACATACCCTACTCAAAATACCTAGCGCATTAACTAAATTAATAAAGCTTAAGCATCTAAACTAATTATTTACTAAAAATAAAAGAGGAAAAAAAACTAACCTCAAAATCCAAAACTCCAGCTATGTGCTAATTCGCATTTAGTCTGTTGATGTCTCCGTCGCGAACATATTATTGGGGGGCCATACGTACTTCAGGAACTAGAACTTAAGCTATTATAAAGTCACTAAATTCTTAAAAACTATTCAAATAAATGAAAATCTCAGTTGTTGTGGCCTTATATATGCCTCAAAGCATATCTCGGATACTGAGACCCTATTCCAACTTTATGTGTATTTCGGATGCTCAGTATCTGTTGTCCCACTTAACATGTATTGTGGGTACACCCTAGATACGTTATGGCATCGTATAGTTACAGAACATAATCTTAGTACTTAAGATATATCTATTTTATATTTCACCCTTCAGTATTTAAGATGTGATACATTGTGCATTTAAGTAACTATTTTATATTTTATGTATATTTATAATTTTTATATTTATTTAATTTATATAAAAAAATCCCTTTAATCTCTTTTCAAGTTGATGGTATCGTACTAAAATAATATTTTTTATTTGTAAAAATATGTACGATTTTCTTTTAGATTGAGTTAACAGTTAAATTTATCCTTAAAAAACTAGTTATTTTTTAAAATTATCTTTAAAATATTTTATTAATTAAATTAATCCTTCAAAAATTAAAAATAAATCATATTTATTTTTTGTCACTTCTTTAATACTTGTCATTAATAATTGATAACATAAAATATTAATTGATAACATACATGACATCTGACATGTTTTAATGGATATCAAATAAATATATTTATAAAAATCAATTAATTTAGTTCCTATCTCTAATTTCAGTTAGAATTAGAATTTATGTAACTAAAAAAATTAAATTGATAGATTTTTATAAACATATATGATCAGTATTTAATAGGACAAATCAAGTGTTATGTATGTAAACTAACATTTCACATCAATGATTCGTTAATGACAAGTATTAAATAAATGATGAAAGGACAAATGTAATTTATTTTTAATCTTTTAAGATCTAATTTGATTGATAAAATTTTTTAAAATTGATTTTAAACAACATTTAATCTTTTAGGGATGAATTTAACTTTTAACTTGATGACTTACGATGCTTATCTTTATATTTTAAAAAATATGAATTTATTTCTTTTATAAATATAAGGTATTTTACAAAAGTTGATAAAAGCATGATAAATAATTAAGAGGTGACTATCTATATTATATATCAATTAGGAACAAGATTTTAAAAACTGAACCAATCATCAAACCACTGTAATTATTGGTTTATTAATTTAGAAATTTAACTAATCAATTATAATTTAATCAAAATAACTAAATTCTTATAAAATAATATATTATATTATTAATAAACATACAAAAAATAAATCTATTTAATACAAATCTAAAAATATATTAATAATTAAAATTGTAATACAAACCAAAATTTTATAACCTCATTTAAGCATATAAATTGATAGTATAAAGAACAAACACAAAAAGTATTTGTTCGAATAAATTATCTTAATTCTTAATTTGCTAATTAAAAAAGTTTATTTTATATCTTTTAATTTTTAATATATATATATATATATATATATATATATATATATATATATATATAGTTTAAATTAAATGAATTATATTAGTATTTAAAGAGTAGTATAATGTAAAATAAAAAATTAATAAATATTAGCAAAAGGAAAAAACAACTCATGAATATAGAAAACAAATTGTTGGGCATAAAAATTTTTGGCCCAAAAATCAAGTACATCTAATTAGAACAGAAGCCTTGTGCGTTGCAAATCAATAAAATTAGAAGAGTGAATATCCAACCCGACTCCTGACAATTACCTCGAAAGGGCTACGAGACTCTCAAACAAAAAAATATTCAACTCGGCCCCTGATTTTTATTTTTATGGGACTAATTAGCCCATGTGCCCCAAAAAAAACACAGGGGTTAATCAGTCCCAAAAACGTAAAGTTTAGGGACCGAAAGAGTTTTTTTTTAAGGGTCTTGTTGTCTTTTGAGATAATTGTCAGGGGCCGTTTAGAATTTTTCTCAAATTAGAATAGAATTATAGGGAACAATTTTATTTCAATGTCAACCAACCACGAAGGTGGGGTTAAAACATAAATCAAATTACAAAAAAGTAGTGAAGAGCAAGGTTCTGAAAACCGGTTCGGACCGATTGATCGAACCGGTTGAATCATGAATGGGACAGAAAAATAATTCGGTTAAACAACAAAATCGTAGAATTTGAAAATCGGAATTGAACCGACAAACCGACTGGTAACCGGTCAGTCGAATCGAATCGTGACCCGGGCCAATTTTTTGACTGGGCAGCAAAACGTTGCCGTTTCAGCCTCTGGAGCCCTAAATCCCTAATTCGATCTTGATTCCTGAATGAGTCATGAGTGAATCCCCCTTCTCATCGAGCTCATCGTCCGGTCGTCCCTCACCTCCGTCCAGCCACCGCATCGTGCCGCCACCATCGTTCCTTCGAACAGTCACCTAATCCTACAGCAGCCGTCGTTCCTTCGAACAGCCACCTCCATCATGTAGCATCCGTCGTTCCTTCGAAGGTGCTCCACCACTGCTTGGTCACTCGGCGTCACTGTCCCACTCTCCCTATTACATTTTCTGTTGAAGGCGACTTCGAGCTTCTAGAGTTCCAGGTAATTTTTTTAGATATGATTTTTTTTATTGAATAACTGTTGCATGTCTTTGTTCCCTGATGAGTATGATTGAGTAGTTGTTTGATTTTGTGAAGCTCTGTGAACTGAAGTCACTGAAGTGTGACATGATGAACTCTGAAACTGTGAACTCTGTCTTCCTATTTTATTTTTCTTTGAACAGTGTAGTGTGAAACTGTGAACTGATTCAACTGATCCTGCTAAACTGAACTGTGAACTTTGGTTAATAATTGTTGTTTACTGAACTGGATTTTGTTGTTTGTTGAATAATTTTGAATAATTTTTGATGTTTTTTGTTGTGAACTTGAGAGTTGAGATTGTTGGGTTGGATTGCTGGTAATGTTTAGGTATGGATGAAAGTATCAACCAAGAACTACCTAGGAATAATAATGCTAAAAATAATTCTGCTTCGAATGAACCTTCTCTTCCTCCTGCATCTAATGAAAGTCAATCACAAATTTCTAATGTTCGGGAGAAAACTGATCCTGCTTGGAGATACGTTTCTTTACAAAATATAAATGGAAAACCGCAGTACCGTCGATTATGGAGGATTTTGATGATTGATGACAAACTTGGATCATTTTGATGTTGCCATGTTATGTTTGATTGGTTGTTTTGTTTTTTGACTTTTGAATTTGTATTTGAATGAGATTTATAACATTCTGGTTTATGTAGTACTTTTAATTTGAATGATATTTTAAAGTTTACATTAGACTATATTATATTTTCATGTGTTTATTTATATTTTATTTATTATAATAAAACGGTTTTTTCGGTTTAACTACGGTCGAACCGGTTGAACCTATGAACCAGTGAACTAGTAGCTAGAGCGGTTTGATGACCGGTTCGGTTCTCAGAACATTGGTGATGAGGAATACCTAGGGCGATGCATCAGAGAAGGAATGGGAGAGGAGATGACAACCTGACCATAGAAGGATTGATGAACGAGAGTCACAGCTAGGGGAAAAGCAAAAGCACGAAGCTAAGTGCCGATTGGAAGAATTGGTGCCACCACGGACCATAAGAAAAGGTTGGGTTTCGGCCTCAAATTATCCAGGAGGTGGGATTGACACAAGAACCGTAACTCAGTTGCCAAGAGGAACAGTGAGCACTTAGAGCGGAGCCATCGAGAACCATTTGCCGAAGAGGAGAGTAAGACCACGGCACCGAGTAACTGATTCTGAACAACAACAAATGGACAGTTCATATGGTAGAGATCAACAAAGAGGCTCAGGTGCAATAGAGGTGACGAAAATCACGAAACCAGCAGCGGCAGACGAAGACGAGCAGAGGTCTCTCCTTCTTAGAGGAACCCATGGAGCGGCGCAAAGTGGAGGTCGCCGCGATTAGTTAGCGGGTGGGAAAGGTGATCATATGGGTATGGGTAGTGTTTTATGGTCGGGTCAGTCTGTTGGGCTTAAGCCTTGTCCAAAAAAATAAAACCTAGTCATAATGCTCTTCTTCCCATAGAGAATAGCAGCCACATTTACGACTCCTACAATCTTTGTCGGCAACAATAAAAGATGTTAGAAATGCATGGCAAGCACACCTGGTGTAACCCCCTTACTACCAGAATGTCACGCTTCCGACTGCGCCACTCTGATAACGATGATATTATGATGACTTTCATATTCTTAATAATAAAATAGGAGCCTTTAACTCAAAACCATATCTCTTATCTCTTTGAAAAACCGGAAATACTTTTTTGTTTTCATACATACATACATACATACATACATACATACTAATCACTACTCCTATCCCTCTTTACAAAAATATGAATATCGATAACAAAGGTGAGAAAAAATATCTAAGATAATACAGCCATAAAGCACAACAAAAAATGCGTAGAAAATCTCTTCATAAGCTTCCTCGTCCGTTTCCTGAAAAAGATAAGGCTGTAGAGAGTGAGAATCTAACTACACGATCTTACTAGAGGAGTTTTAGAATTGTTATAAAGGGATATATATAATCAAAATCCGTTTAACAGCAGTGATCATTGCTCTCCTTATGAATCCTTTTCTCTAATTTGATTTATTTCATTCTTAAATTTATCCAATCCCTTATTCATTAATTCCTTAACCTCAATCTTTATTTCAAAGTTATTCTATTATCCATTCAAATTAAAATCACCAATCACACCACCATAAGTCAATGTGCATATCAACTTTTTACCAACTTACCAATGCATATAACTTACCTAATTACGGCCTCCGGCCCAAAACATAATCAAATCTCGGCCTTTAGCCCAAAAATAAACAAATCACGGTCTCCGACCCAACATATAATCCAATCACAGTGATAAACCATAATTTTATAGTAAATTTTGGGTTGAAATGAGTGTATTTTATCAACTTATTTTGTATTTATTCACTGAAATAACACAGTTTTGTGAATTTCTCCTAATTACTTTTAGTGATAAAAAACATGCTTTTGATGCTTGAAAATTGCCAAATTTAATTCACTTCAATTTCATTCGATGTCTTGATATGTTTGTTGAGTGTTTCAGACTTAGAAGGAAAGGATGGCTTGAAGAAGTGGAGAAAAAGTACGCAAAAGTGGAAAATTTATAAAGAAATGAAGATTGAAGTTTCTCATGGCCATGCGTACGCATGCCTTATGCCTATGCATGAATCTCAAGTTGCGCGTACACATGTCTTATGCGTATGCATGAATTCTAAGTTGTGCATACGCATGAGTAGCGGCACGTCATTTACTTAAAATGGCACGTGGATCGCATTTTCAGAGCTTTCTTGGGCCTAATCTAACTCATTTCTAAAGTATTTGAAGCTATTCTCAAGAGGGATCAAGGAGGGAGCCATTAGGATAGTTTATAGCATGTTTTAGGTTAGATTTCTAGAGAGAAAAGCTCTCTCTTCTTTCTAGAATTTGGAATTTTAGGTTTAGTTTTCTCCTTAGTTTAGGTTTTAATTCTTGTTTTAGGATATATTTGCTTACATTTTCTTGTTTTATTATCTTAATTTTCCTAGTCTTGCTTGTTAATTTCTCTAATTTTGGTTAATTTTGATTTATGAACACTCTTGTTAATTTTATTTTTTTTTCTTTTAATGAAATTTGGTATTTTATGTTTTCTTGATGCTTGTTTGAGTTATTGTTATTATTTTCTTGCATTTGGTAGTTATAGATTTTATTATTCTTACAATTTACTCTCCTTTTCTTTTATGCACACCAAGTCTTTGATAAAATGCTTGGTTTGCCTTTAAAGTAAAATTTTAGCACTCTTGGCTTGGAATTGAAAATTTAGGTGACCCTGAGTTATTAATGTTCAATTTGGATTGGTAATCTAGAGTTGTTAGTTAATCTTGTCTCCATTGATTCTAATCATTTACTAGTTCATTTAGTATATTGATTAGGACTTATGGATTAGGGTTAACTATGCCTATTTGACTTTCTCCCGATGAAGGAGATGACGAAATAGGATTACTCTTGACAATTGTTATGTTATGTTATGATTAATGATAAGGACAGAATATCTTGATTTTCAATCCTAGCCAAGATGCCTTTTTAGCATTTGTTAGCTTTACTTTCTTGTCATTTAATTTCTTGTTAATTGTTTTTAAAACCCCTTATTCTCATAACCGATAATACACATACTTCACTGTAATTCCTTTTGAGAGACAACTCGGGATTTAAAATTCCCAGTTATTTTTGTTAGTTTGTATTCGTGACAAACAAAATTAAACTATGATAGGGCTATTTGTCGGTTTGGAACTATGCTTGCAACGAAATTCGAGTTTTATAACTTGTGAATTTCTAAATCGGTGATTAGCCCTCATCACACGGCCTCCGAACCAACCAGTCACACTCACAAGTAATGATGTTCAAACACAATCAAGAACAATTACGGCAAGTATGATAATTAGCAGTTAAACAAAAATATTTACATAGGCAAATCGAATATAATATGCACACCCGAACAATGTCATATAGATGCATATGATGCATGTCTATCCTACTGGTCATGAGCTCATGTATCGTTTAAATTTCCAGAATTGGACACATCACAGGGAGAGTCCCCTGTGCACCTCGCAGGGTTGAGTTTCCTGTGCACCTCGCAGGGTTGAATGCGATGTACACCTCGTAGGGTTGAGTACCCTGTATATCTCGCAGGGTTGAGTGCCCTATGCACCTCGCAGGATTGAGTACCCTGTATATCTCGTGAGCAGAACATTATCATCGTCCTCACCGTGGGCAGGACAAAACCACCATCCCACAAAAATCAATTATAATCATCATCATCATCATCATCATCATCAAATTCATCATTAATATAATCATAATCAAGCATAATCAAGAACACAATCAAATCCACAATTCTATATAATCACATCAATTACAAGATGAATTATTCTCATCACAGCAAGAAAGAAAATTCTTCATTCTCAACTTGCCTACTCGCTCCGAAGTACAGTACCCGCCATACTATTGGGATATAGTGCCCGCCACACTTTTAGGATATAGTGCCTATCACACTTTTCAATCATAATCCTTATTGATCATAAACACGCAAGTGAGATAAGACCACCGTCCTTGACAATTCGCAATCACATTTTCAATCAAGCATAATCATAATCATAATCTCATATATATCATTCTTAGAATTTACAACTTGAAATTCATATTCTTTGATAACTTCCTTGACTCTTATATTTGATTCCATTAAAACCTCCAACTCACTCATATTCCGAAAACCTTTAGGTAATTAATTAATTAACTTTTAAAATTTTACTTTAGCTAACCCATTTTTCAAGAAATCTTTCATTATCCATTCTTCTTCGTTGCAACCCAAATCAAATAAGTTAATTCAATAACACTTCTCAAAACATAACTGTTCAATCCAAATTTTTCAGATAAAACTTCAAAACAAACTTTAAAACTTCCAAAGTCTCATAAACATAACCTTAAACCATGAAATATGTTAATATATCAAAACATTCAAATTTCCATCATCAAAATATGGAACTAAGTTTCGATAACTTATTAGATTTTGATGCATGAGAATCTTAAGTACTTTTCATTGGCATTTTATATAGAATATTTATGACTTTTACTTGGTAATTATATGATTTTTAAGGCTATTCTATTAGTACTTTGATTTTCTTGGTTTCATGATTCTTGTAGGAAAATGTTAGGAAAAGAGAAGCAAAAGCACAAGGAGTAACCAATAATAGAATACAAGTACAGAGAGAATTTGTGGATGCTGTCAATCCTGACTCTTCACACTCCAATGAGCATAACTTGAGCTACAGATGTCCAAATAACGCAGTTTTAGAAGCATTAGAAAGCCAACTTTCAGATATTTTCAACGATATATAATAGTCTATGATTACTTCTGGACTCAGCGCTAAACGCCATGAAAGTGGCGCTAAATGCCAGTCCGCGTCCCAGCACCACTAGCCTTCGAGTGTATCGGTGCTCAACGCCAAGAAACCGACGCTAAACGCCAAAATCGCAACAAAGGTAATAAATTTGTATCAGAATTGGCGCCAAACATCACCTAAGTGGCGCTAAACACCGGCGACCCAGCCCAAGCCCAATTTCATGCTAATATAAAGGAAGCAACGCGTAGCTCACTCCTGCCTTCCGTCTTTCATTCTTTTTAGTTTTAGGTTTTGCACATTAGATTAGGATTTCAATTTTTCTGCACTATAGGTAACTAAACATTCATTGTTAAGGTCAGGAGCTCTATTTATTTTGATGAATTAATATTATTGTTCTTCTATTTTGATTAATGCATTGATTTTTATTTAAGAATTGAGTTTTATTGTTCATCCTAAGGATTAGAGTATATTGAAAAATAGCCCTAATCTAAATTGAATTCCTTTGCATCTTGGAAAAGTTAAACCATTAGAATCAAAGCTTGAAACCGTTTTCTCATAATTCTTCAATTATCTGGATTTAATTTGATACATGACATATAATCAAATTATTTTTGGATTCTTAAGAATTGTATGGCTTATGAATCAGAGATTGTACTCAACCTTTTAGCATAATTAATTAATCAAAGAATTAACGGTTGATTAGGTTAGAAGAAGTTGAATTACCAAAAAATTGGAGTTCAATTACTTAGGTTTTGCCATGAATTATATCTTTGCATGATCAAAATAGATAGCAATAACTGTTAATCTTGAAATTTAAATATCTCTGACACCTTAACTATCTTTATCATATTATTTTCTTAACCAATTTTAGTTTGTTCTTGTTTAATTTTCTGCTTTCATGTTATTTACTATTGAAACCCTTATTTTTTTTATTGTCTGAATAGAATAATCAATTAACTACTACTTGCTTAATCCGTTAATCCTCGTAAAATCGACACTCACTCACCGTGAATTTATTACTTGGTACGACTCAGTATACTTGTCGATAGTAAGTGATTTGTAAAATTCCGCATCAGATTTACAGAGGAACTTTACTTGGTCTCTTAATTTTTAACTAAAAACATTATCAACCAATATCCAAATTGCTTTTCAAACTTTTGAATAATCAAAGCGTAACAATTCATATTAAGCAGATGATGAATTTCACAATTTTCCAAAATTAAATCCAAAACGTCAATATAGATCCGTCATTATCCTGTACATAGCCATTATTAATATAACTCAATTTTTATTCAAATTCTTATAAAAGTTTCGGCAGTATGTCTTCTAAAACTTAGAGAAATTTTCAATCAAACCAACATTTCTCAACCATTTTCAATCAGACCATCCAAAACATTCAACGATCCTCGCATATACTAATCAAACATAATCAATATTTCAACAATCAGGAAAGCAAATCAATTATAGTTCATAACCGCAAACAATTCACTTCATCAATTAATCTCACAAAGCAGCCATAGTCTATTTGCAATTTCTAATTTAAAGTTTGTTTCTTAAAAATCCAAAATCACTATCCAGTTTCATTTATTTCGAGTTTTCAACAAATCAATTTAATTCATAAGATTCAAATAATTACATAAATACATTTTTTATATCAATATCAATTTATAACAATTCTTTGATATAAAATATGTTTTTAAGACAAACTCCTTGATATAAAATATGTTTTTAAGACAAACTCCTACCTCAATCCCGACTCAACTACGCGATAAACTCCTTTTAGTTCACTTCAGCGGCAGCCGCAACGTCCATAGAAGTCCTGCAGCAACGCTGCGACAGTAACAAACGCAACATGCACTCATAATAACTCAACCATGAGACATTAACGTCGCAAAATCCTCAGTAATATGTAAGAGAACAATGACTATAGGGGTTTGGAACAAGGAACATCTTACCCTAATTACGAATAAATGAGAGAACGTCACGACGGCGGCTCCGATGACGACTTCTGGCAACCCCAATGCCGTTTCTGGCGATAGAAAACTCTGGCAACCTCGCAGAAGTCAAAGGCAGAGGTTCCGACAGCTGATTCGGCGACAGCAGCAGCTTCTGATGGCCAGGTAGCAGCAATGACAGTTCCCCCTATTCCCTCTCCCGTTTGCACTCCTTCTCTCTCCTCGTGTCTCCATTATCCGCGACGGCAACGGTTGGCTTCTCCTCCGGTAGCCGCGACTTTCCCTGGTGGTGGCTCGAACGGCAGCGGCGTCAAGAACGGTGACGGTGGTGCGCAGCGGGATAGCTCGATGGTGACAACGAAGCACGAACCGCGGCAATGGCTCTATCTCTCTCTCCCCACGAGCTCTCTCTTTCTCCCTCTCACTTCAACGGCGACGGCAATGGTGGTGGCCATACCAAGTCCCGCCGGTGCCGTTCCTCTTTCCCTATTTTCTTCTCCTCTTTGCAGCTTCCTCTCCTTCTCTTCTCTCCCTCCCGTTCTCCCTTTTCTCTCTTTGCCTTTCTTTTCTTTTTCTTTCCGTGGACATGGGGTGCCGGCTAGGTTAGGGAGTGTGTTTGAGAGAGTGTGTGCTATGTTAAGGTTAAAGGTAATTTAGTAATTTCTAGTAAAAATAGGGATAATATAGTAATTGAAAACTAATTTAATCAAATAATAATTATATATAAAAATACTATTTAATTATCACTTACAAATTATTTTCAAATAAATATTCTAATTCAAGAATTAGAATTAGAGATAATCAAATCAATGTTCTTTTATTCATAAAATAAGGTTCAAATCTGAATATTCAATTTAAAACACATAAAATTTTTATTTTTTTAATTACTAAAGTTTTAAATTATAAATAAGAAATTACCCAAATTATATATAAAAATCTATGGAAAATAAATATAATAAATTATTAAATAATTTATTATTTAATTTCAAAAAATTCGAAGTCTTACACTAGGACGTCTTATTTAATTTTATTCGAAGTCTTACGCACGACAACACGACATGAGGCGCACACGGCTGAAGGCCGCGACCAGAGCAAAGGGCAATGACGATAATAGAAAAATAAGGAGACGATAGCGGCGGGAACTAAAGCAGATGGTTGTTGGGAATGGAATTTCTCTCTTTTTTTAAAAGAAAATTCTATATTTTGGCCTTTTTTTTTTTCTTTTTGTCTTTTTAGACTCTTGGCAGTGGTGCAAAGACCGCACAATGAAGAGATTTTATGTACGCAATATTGCAAAGTTTCAAGTTTGACACTAGTAAGTAAGTTGCATGCATGATGGAAGACCACAAAGACAATACTGAAAAAAATTTGAAAACCTAACCCTTGAATCTAGGAAATCATGTTAGAGGTTAAAGGATTGCAAGTCGTGTAGACGACGCATGTCTAACATGATGATTGTAAGAAGGAAAAGAATAAGTAGAGAATGAGAATACTAAATAATATGAATAATGGATATGTCGGATGTTTAATTTAATAGGTATGCAGATGATTATATTCATTATTTTTAATTGGATTGCTATTTCTTTTTATTTGATTTACTCATGCACAGTTGTTAACAATGGCTGGATGTTCAATTCATTAGGTGTGCAGATAATTATCTTAATGTTAAGGTTTATAAGGTAATTTGAGAGTGGAGTATTTTTTTACTTCATTGGATAAATTCTAGAGCCGTTTACATTGTTTACAAGAGTCATTGTCAACCTAACAAAACCCTTCACTACCAGAAACATGGACGTTATCAACGGAAAGATACCTACGAACTAAAAATAGTGGCAAATTTATATGATCGTGGTAACCACTTGCAACATCTTGTATTTCCATGGCCAAATTTTGTGAAGTTTTTCAACGATTTTGTTTGTTTCTGACTAACTTGATATGAGTTCTCTCAATGACCACAGACTTAATGATCACCATTGCAAAATCGAACAATTTTCACTTTCAAATTCCGTGCTTAATTTGGTTTTCTCCTCCATCCCTCTCAAAATATTTTTTATGCAGTTTATACTTTTTCCAAATTTAAACCCTAACCTAAGGTAAATTCAATTTATCAAGGTGCAGGCTTTTCCAATTCTTCAATTGTTGGTTTCTTCTCCCTTCTTTTGAGTGCTGTCACTGAAAAATTAATAAAGTATACTAATGGTTTGATTTTAGATGTTGTTGATGATGTGCAATTTTCTCACGTCGTATGATTCTTAAATTCAGCTATATCTCTAAATCATTTGTTTTTTTTTTCACTTAGTACTAGCTATGCGTAAGGGTGGCAACGGAGCGGGTAGAGGCGGGTTTTTGCTCTACCCAACTCCGTCTCGCCGTACAACAACACGCATTGAACCCGCCTCGCTTCTTAGTAAAACGTTGAACCCTAACCCGCCCCTGCGGGTACCTGCCCCTATAATTATTAAAATTCAATAAATAAAATTAAATTTCAAAATTTATATAACCATCATCACATACATAACATAAATTAAAGTAAAAATTTAAATATGATATAATATTATTAATCATTTACTAATTATTTTACATATATTATGCATATTATATATTAAAATTATATATATTATATATATAATTAGCGGGGTGGGTAGGAGCGGGTATTACCTAAACTCGACCCCGCCCCGCCCCACCCCGAGCGGGTAGGGGCGAGGTGGATACCCACGGATTCGGGTGGTATTGCCATCCCTAGCTATGCGCTCATTTGATTAATTTCTCCTCTTTGATTTAATCGTAGTTTTTTAATGTGTTATTCATTACTTGTATAAAAATCAGATTGTAATGTAACCAAAGAGACTAAATTGTATATATACAATTTTAATATTTATATTTCTTAGTTGTTATATTTTTCTGTGCGTGTTCTCTTTGGTCAAATACAGTTTCAGTCCTCAATTTTACCGTATGCATTAATTTAGAGACTTTAGTGATGGAATAAAATGATTCAATTGAAAATGAATGTTAAAATTATAAAAAGAGTATCAAAAAAATACAAAAAAATACATATTTATCTTTGACAAAATAGCTCTAACTAATTTTTGGAAGTAAAAAATATTAACTTGATTGATTGAAATAATAACTAATTTAATTACTCATTATTTAATTACTCATTATTAATTTATGGCAACATTAATAAATAGAATTCTAATTTTTAAAATTCAGAATATTAGTTTTATACCTATATTTTATTAATTTAATTTAAAAAATAAATTAAAATTAATTTTATGGGAGTTCATTTTTTAATTATATACAAAATTTTTTTTTTTTTTCAATTTAAAAGTATCAAATTCTTAAGTTTTAAGTTTATCTATTTTAATTTTTACTGATGCCATTTTTTTTAAATTCAACAGAGTAAAAATTCTAAATGCTAATTAGTATGTGAAATTTTTGAAATATAGTTTAAAGTTATAAATTTTACAATTTGATATTTTTTATTAAAATTAAATTTTACTCTAAATTAAAAAGTTATAGTTACTTCACTAAACAAAATTCAAATTAACATCTATAATAAGATGAACGAAATTTTAAGCGGCAATGTTAAGCGCAATTTTTATTTAGTAGCCCACTCACCCAGTCTTAACAATAACTCCCTCCCACTATTCTCCAAATCCCTGTTTGTTAGCTCCTGCAATTGATTCAAGTTTGATAACATGCAGCCAACTCCTTTCGCTAATAACATTTTCTTCAGTTTCTCCATATTGTAATTTCTGAGCTCCTGCACTCAGATCAAGCCAGCTAACCTTTAGAGCAAATCCGTTTCGCTCAAGACATTTCTGTTTAGGTTTTGGGTACGATCATCACATCGGACGTTTTGTGAAAGAGCAGGACCATGATTTGCAGTTTGAGCACCGTCAGTTTGAGTTCGCTAAAGAAGCAAGCAAAATCGGTGGAATCGGATTCTATCGGTAAAAACCGAATCGCGAAGAAGATTTTCATGGCATCATTTTGTTTTTTTTATATTTCTTTTAGTTAACAATGAAAGTTAATTTTAGTCCTTTTTTTAATTCCAATATGCATTCTTTTTTTTGTTACTGGTTGTAGATAGATTCTAAATTACCAATTGGTATTTTGAGAGATGTTATACAACTGACAACTGAAGGCCGCAATACAACTGCAAATTACATCCGAGAAGTAAGTATTGTACCTTCATTCTTTTTATCATTTTCGAAGGAGTCAAATCATGACATATTAATTTTTTTTTTTTTGCTTAATTCTTGATCTCTATCTTGCTTAGCAGATTTGATTGGAGTACACAAAACAACTCGAGTATCGACGGGTGTATAATTCAGTGGGAGTACAATGTAGTGGCTAAAGTTATGTGTATTTTTTGCTATTTACCTGAAAATATTTTTGCATGTATGGAGAGCTTGATAAATTCATTATTTTTGTATCATTTTAGCAAAGTTTGATATTTATTTTGTAATAGTTTTATTTAGATTTTTTTTAACATTAAATCCATTAATCTAGGATATTTGCTTTTCAATACTAAGTATTGGTTAATTTTATATTTTTATACCATGAATAATACGTATAGGAATGTGATTAATTTTTTTAATATTATATGATGTAATTTTATATTAAAGAGTATTTTTGTTATGATATTTTTTTAATTTAACTTTTATCGTTAGCTACGAAAAAAAGTGTGACAAAAAAATCCGGCCTGGTCAATTTTGTTACGGATAAAGTGTGGCATGCATCCTTTTATTTTGCCACGAAAAAAAGTGTCTAAATGTGTTAAAGTTGTAGCTAACAAAATATCTCTACGGGTGTTAAAACCGTGACTATTGGAATAAAAAGCGTGGCTAATTAAAAACGCGTCGTCCTCTTTAGCCACTGATGTTCATTTGTTGCAAAAGTATAATTGTCACAGTTTTTTTGGAGTTTAGCCACGAATTTTTTCCGTGGCTAAACCCCTTATTTTTGGTAGTGCTTGTACGAATAGGTGGAGTGGAAGGGTTATGAATAAAATACTGAACGAGATTACAAAAATATTAGTGTATTAGGCTTCCTAAGTTCAATTCATGAGAAATGTTATTGATTATGGGTCAAATTATGACTCCTCTAAAGTGTATGGATAAGTTTATTGAGTTTTTATGGTTAAGGCATGAAAATGGGTTTTAATCCCTCTTACTTAATATTATTGATGTTTCATAGGATGGTGGTCTCGTATTGTCCACAGATTCTTTCGAATAGTAAGGGTTATCAAAAACGCAATAATCTCTAGATAGTTATAGAAAAAAACCCGGCCTGGTCAATTTTGTTTCGGATAAAGTGTGACATGCATCCTTTTATTTGCCACGAAAAAGAGTGTCTAAATGTGTTAAAGTTGTAGCTAACAAAATATCTTCACGGGTGTTAAATCATGACTATTAGAATAAAAAGTGTGGCTAATTAAAAACGCGTCGTCCACTTTAGCCACTGATGTTCATTTGTTGCAAAAGTATAATTGTCACAGTTTTTTTGGAGTTTAGCCACGAATTTTTTCCGTGGCTAAACCCCTTATTTTTGGTAGTGCTTGTACGAATAGGTGGAGTGGAAGGGTTATGAATAAAATACTGAACGAGATTACAAAAATATTAGTGTATTAGACTTCCTAAGTTCAATTCATGAGAAATGTTATTGATTATGGGTCAAATTATGACTCCTCTAAAGTGTACGGATAAGTTTATTGAGTTTTTATGGTTAAGGCATGAAAATGGGTTTTAATCCCTCTTACTTAATATTATTGATGTTTCATAGGATGGTGGTCTCGTATTGTCCACAGATTCTTTCGAATAGTAAGGGTTATCAAAAACGCAATAATCTCTAGATAGTTATAGAAAAGGTGATGAGGGTATCTCACATAAGAATGTGTTTTTCAGGCTTCTACGAAATTTTTGTTTCCTCTTGTGAGAAGTAAGATAGAAAGATAATTCGGCAAAGGTTGTTGATGTTATCGAGTTTTACATAAAATCGACACGTGAGTTAATGATCATTCATTAAATGCATTTGTTTGTATTGTTTGGGTATCTCTAATTGATTATATATTACCTATAGGCTATATGTGAATATATGTGTTTCTTAATTTTAGGTGAATTGCTTGTTAATTGCTAATATCCTGTATTCTATGTGTCTGTAGGTTGGTTGCATGCAGGGTCTTGGAAGTTTAAGCAAAAAAGTTGGACTTAGTACGAACCTTGGTCAGGGTAGTGTGAGAGTTTTTAGGTTGATAATGTTGATGGAATAGATGGACTCCTAGTGTGTATCTATCCTGGATGGTTTGTATGATACTCATGGGTTCATGTTTTCTAATTTAGTATTTATCCTATTATTTATTTGTATGATATTTCCAAAGAGATTAAAAGGGTAACAATGCTAAAGAGAAAGAATACTAATTGTATATTATTGCATGAAATGAATGTGTATACACTGACGCACAACTTTGCATTATATAAGCAGAGCCATGACTAAAATCAACATCTTGATTTATTAACTACTCTCTTAATTAATACTATCCTTATCAGCTATACTGCTAACAACCCCCCTCCAAATTTGGGAAAGTAAGTTATTGGCCCTAAGTTTGGCCTTGGACACATCAAAGTGGTTAGATGATAAGAGCAGGGATATTTATCACATACAACTCCTTGTTATTAGTCATCTCCCTTAGAGTGAAAGTCCAATTCGAGATATTTGCAACGGCTATGAAGAACTGGATTCATTGCTAGCATATATACGCTCTGATTGTCATAACAAATTGTTGGAGCTATCACTTGTGGTACATCAAGTTCTGACAGTAATTACTGGATTGAGACTAATTCTGATTGAACTGAGGCTAAAGCCCTATACTCATCCTTTGTGCTACTGTGACTAACTTTAGATTGCTTCTAACACTTCTAGAAAATGAGGTTTGAGCCAAGATATACACAGTAACCTGTTACTCAGCGCCAATCATCGAAGTCACTCGCCCAGTTTGCATCTGCGAATCCAAGAAGTTTGAAATAAAGCGCATTTCGAAAATACAATACCATTACTTACCATACCTTTCAAGTATCGTAATATCCTTTTTATTGCCTTCCGTTGGTTGAAAGTTGGATTATGTATAAATTGCGAGACTGTTGAAAAAAAAAAAAAAGATCAAGTCGAGTCATAGTAAGTACTGTAATGCTTCAACTATGGAGCAATATAGCTTCGAGTCAGGACAAGGTTCTGACATCATAACATTGTTTGATCTTACCCCAAAAAATTATATTGTTATTATGTTTGAAAATGTTTTTATGTTATTTTGTTTTAATTTTTTTTATAATGAATATGTTTATGAATTGTGTTCTATTACGTTGAATTGATTTTTTTATGATGATTATATTAAGCTTTTTTTTGTTAATTTTTATTTACAAAAAATTTTTAAAGAATATTTATAGATATTTGTGAGTATCTACCTTTACGGAGGAAATAAATTAAATGAGAATTTACAAAAAAAAAATGAGAAGAAGACACATGGCATTTTTTTCAAATGAGAACGAGGGACAAGAGATCCAAACGAAGATCTAACCCGAGCTAATTTGAGAGAAGAAGCGTGGACTTCAACTGGATTGTAATGAACCTAGGTCAGATTTGAGACTCGAATATTGGTCCTAGGTTGGTCCTACCTGCTTGGAGTCTTACTAGATCTAGGTGTATTTTAAGTTAGACTTGGTTTGGTAAAACTTTTCGAAGAGGTACTTGTACTTTTTAAAAGTTCAAATTTTTCATTTTGTATTTGGTAAATTAAAAAGATCCTGTGCTTATACTTGCAACTTTTAAAAGATCAGTGTACATTTGAAAACACTTAAAGTAGAGTTTTTCAAAGTTTAAAAGTCTAATATAACCTCACATGTTAACTAATTTTCAAATTTAATGCTCACATTTATGTCTATTATAGTATTTTTAAATTTTAAAAGCTATTTTATCAAATACAATTATTGTTACTTGTGTTTATTGAAAGCTATTTTTAATTTGATTTGCCAAATATAAATGCTACAACTTTTAAAAAGTCATCTTTTAAAAATTAGCTTTTATAAAATATTTTTGGAAAGTAAATACTTTACGAAACCAAGCCTTAATATTTTAAGTCATTTCTGTAATAAATACAATATTATTAAACATTATATCCATTTAGTATATATAAAAATTAAATATATTGATAAAATTTTTTTATTCAAATTAAAAAAATATTCTAATTATCTTTTTTTCTTTATATTTTAATTTTAAATATTATTTACTAATATAATAAAAAAATAACAATAATTACTCACATATCTAAAACTATTTTGTATGATAAATTATTGTTTTGATATTTTTACAATGGACATACAGTTGTATAAATCATTTAATTTTATATAATATATGATTTATTGCATAACTTTTTTATCTTTTCGTATTAGTATGTAAAGAAGTTTAAATAATAAGATGCTATTATATTATTTTGTATATAAAATAAGTAACTTAAATTATTATCTAAGATAATAAAAATAATAGTACCAATACTTTTTTACTTATTAGTATTATAAAAAATGTGAATAGTATAAGCTGCAATTTTTGTTAGTAGAAAAGTAATAGTATAAATTATTATCTAAGTTAATTATATAAAAAAATATGGGTAAATTTTTAAATAATAAAATAATATCACTATTTTTACGTACTATAATTTTACAAAAAAAAGTAGATAATAAATGAATTCTTTTATAAATTATAAATTAAATATTATTATTTACATATAAAAAATATATATTATCAATAATTTCAAAATAAATTAATTTATATTTATATCAAATAATATTTATTTAAGATTATAATTCAAATTTTCATACTAAGCACAGGAAATGAAACTAGTAATAATAAAAAAAGATAACAATGCTTAATTTTGTATTTTTTATTTTTTAAAATACTATTTATATACTAAAATTAGTCACGATATATTATATATAAATATATAAATTATTTAATTTTTTAATATATATTTTATATTTTAGTATATATTTTGTATTAATATTTAATTTTAATAATTAATTTTAATATACACCTAATATATTAATATACATCTAATATACTTATTTTATTTTATATAACTTGCCAAAGTATTTTTTGAAAGATTTTGGAGAAGGGGTCTGAAATAAACAACATTTCTTGTTTTATTTGATGAATCTAAACAACTGCAAATAAAGCACACTGGCAAAGACTGTGCACCCTGACCCGTGTTACTTGGACTCTTCCAATGCATCTTTTGAAATGCAAAGTAAAAGTGAAGAAACAGAGATGTCCTTCTCTCTGCAAAAGCTAACTGCACCGTAACATTCAATATCTCACTTACCCTCAAAGCAGAGGAGAAAATCTGAAAAAGAAATAAAACACATTTTCTTCTCATGAAGAAAAATATTTGTATAGTGTATTCTTTTTCTATGTCAAAGGTAACAATGAATAAATAAGGGAGTAATCTCTAATTTGGTGTCTGAAATTTTGAAAGCTTATTAAAATAGTCCATTATTTTAATATATAAACAAATAATGAAAGTATAAAAAAGTAAGGTATATAAATAATAGGGTAAATTACATAAATAATTAAATGATCATTAATATTATTATATTAATAATCTAAAATAAAACAACTTATATGCATATTTCGTTTGCATATTTATGTAAATTGAATCAATTAAATTTGATTTATATATTTGATTTACTATTGAACAATACATATAAACTAAATTAAATTAAGCTGATTCAATTTACTATTTGTACAAAATTATTGACATTTACCATTTTAAAGTTAAAAGTAACTTTAAAACATAAATATCAATTAGGATATACCTCATTTGGAATCAAATAAAATATAAAAAAAATTCAAAACGAATAAAAATAGAAATTCAACTTTTGTGTTTCAGTTCAAATTCTAAGAAATCTACATTTTTATAAACTTATGAATTTAATAAAACAATAAACAATTTTTAAAAATTCATTAAAAATCATCTTTTGACTTATTAGCATCTAAAAAATCATTACCGGAACTGTTAATGTTAAAAAAGTTAATATAAAGTATAGTCCTCCAAAATGGTACATGGATTAAAACTTGAATTTTTTTCATAGTCAGAAGTAACAGATAGTTACACGTTATAAAATGACCAACTATATTTATACAATATATAATTAAATTTTTAATTATTTTTCAAATTACATACTATATAAATATAATTAATTTTTTTATATTGTATAACTATCTGTTACTTCTGATTTTGAAAAAATTCAAGTTTTAATCCCTAAATTTTAAGGATAAAAATATTAGACAATTTTTAATAATAATATCTCATTTTTCTAATTATGTTTGTAAAAAATCGTATCAAAATTTAATCTCTAAAGTATTTTTTGAGAAATACATATTTAATGTTTAATATTTTTGTTGCGCTTTAAAATTATTTGAGAACATTTTTGTCGATAGTAAAATTCGAATGCATTTTTGTCGGCGACAAAATTATTTAAATGTATTTTTGGTAGTTTATTCATAAATAAATAAAGGTTTAATTACTCTGTTGGTCTCTATAGTTTCGTGAAATTTTCAATTAGGTCTCTATACTTTTTTTCTTTTTAATTGGGTCCCTGTACTATTTTTTTTTCAATTAAGTCTCTCTTAGTAGTAATTGGCTTAATTTTATAGAGATCCAACTAAAAAAAAGAATTGGTATAGGGATCTAAATAAAAAAAAAATGTAGGAATCTAATTAAAAAAAATTTGGTGCAAGGACTCAATTAAAAAAAAAAAGTATAAAGACTTAATTAAAAATTTTACAAAATTATAAAACCAACGGAGTAATTAAACCATAAATAAAAATAAGATTTTGAGAACCAACTTAAGTTAGGCTAGTAGTAATTAATTTACTGGTTGGTTAGAGAATTTGAATTGCGTCTTTTAGATACAATTGGCCTGGGAATTGGGAAATAAAATAGAAAATTAAAAAAAAAAGGAGATTTTTGGGTAAACAAGGTTAATGTAATATGAGAGACAGGGATTGACATATGTCTGCCTGGGATAGGGATGTTAGCGCGCGCGCTCTCTCTGATTGATTGAATTTGATTTGTTTTATTTTATTTATTTTTATTTAATAAGTCTCTTTAACCTTTTATCTGCCGACAAAAATCCAAGGTCCATAATAAAGAGAGAGCACTTGATGCAAGGAGAAGTAATTATCCGGGTTGAGGAGTTGTAAAAACTCTTGCAACAGCAACACCAATTTTGTTCCTTTCTCTCTTTTATTATCACATACCACTTCTTGTGTTATTAAACTCTTTCTTCTTTTAACTTTGTGGATGAACATGGAGGGTGAGTTCCAGAAAGAGCAACAAGTGCTGCTTGTTGCTGACCCTGCTTCTTGCTCAAAGCTTTCTACTTCTTCAACCACCCTTGATGACCTCTTCTCTGCTCAGAACACGGTAAATTACTCTTTCTTCATCTTTAAAAAAAGGGATCTTTTTTTTTTTCTTTTTTCTTGCCACCCACTATAACCTTTTTACCAAGTCTGAAACTTTAATGCAATCTATCAATTGTATACGTCAAAGCTATCAAAACTCTTACAACTATACGAGTTTAAGTGAACTCTAAAATTTTCTTAGTGTGTTTAACTGCTTAACAGTTTATATTGCTTTCTGTTTTATTCTTCCAATTTCTTACACCTAACTTCTCACATATTATTTTGGTTCCAAATTTGAAAATAAAAAATGAGCAGGAAGTGGATGTTGGGTTGGAATGGTTATCAGTGTTTGTTGAAGAATGCTTTTCAAACCCACCAAGCTATATATTGGGACCTTCAAAGAGTGTTGAGGCCACAACCACCACCACCATAACTACCTGCTCCTCCAACAAGAACCCTTCTTCAACCGCACTACTGAAGCAAAACAACAACAATGATTCCTCACTACAAAACTTTTCAGTCCCTAGTAAGGCCAGAAGCAAAAGAAAGAGGCTCTCAGCAGTTACCAACAGACGAAGAACCAAAACTCCTTTCAGCATTTGGTCACACCAAAATGACGAGCCCTTGATTTCAGACCCTCCTCTGTTAAAACAAACTTATTGGTTAGCGGATAGTGAACTCTTTGTTTTGCCAAAGCAGCAGAAGAAGGATAGTGAGAAAGATGTAATAGCCAAAGACGGCGACGACGACGACAAAGACGGCGGTGGCGAAAAGGGGGCGGTGGTGATGAAGAGGGGAAGTCTTGTGAGTCTTGAAGAGTGCTCTGAGGCAGAGGAAGATGGTGATGGTGGGAATAACAATAATAATAATAATAACAATAATGGTGAGAATCCAATGCCAAGAAGGTGCACACATTGTTTGGCACAGAGGACCCCACAGTGGAGGGCAGGACCATTAGGTCCAAAGACGCTATGCAATGCATGTGGGGTGAGGTACAAATCTGGTAGGTTGTTACCTGAGTATAGGCCAGCAAAGAGTCCTACTTTTGTAAGTTACTTGCACTCCAATTCTCACAAGAAAGTTATGGAGATGAGGATGGCTGGCTCTGTTCTCCATTCTTAGTCCGGAAAATCATAGAAATCCTCTAATTGTGTTTTTTATTATTGTGTAAATCAAACTTTTAAAACTGTAGGGGACAAAATATTTGGAAACAATAGATATTTAATTGTTAAGGGGATGATGAGTGGTTAGTGCAGAGATTATAGGGCACATTTATATATGATGATTAGCAGGTAGTATCCAATTTTTAGTTTTATCCTTAACTTTTTGAATTGCATTTGGTGGCAAAACGGGCTGAATTCGTCGGTCAGACTTGTCGAACCCACAAAAAAAGATAACTAAATTAAAAAATACCAAATTTGCAAGTTTTGGATGGGGTGGGTTTATTGGGCTAAGTTTCTTTTTTTTTTTTTTTGTAGAGGTAAATACTAAATTGGTATCCAAAGATAAAATAGTATTTGATTTTTGTTATTAACAAAATGGTCCTTAAAAAATTTTAAACTTTGACAAGTATATCCCCAAATTCACCGGAGTAAATTTCCGGTAAGTACAATGCTGACATGGCTACCGTATTACGGCGAACCACCCCCCAAATCCTAATCCCTCCCTCTCGAACGCAGACTCCCCCTCCATCTCCCTCCCCATCGTAGCCCTCCCCCTACCCAACGCAACCCCCTTCCTCTCCCTCTGTATCAAAGCCGCCCAACGCACACTCCCCCTTCCCTTTCCCTCTCCATCACAGTCCCCCTTCCCTCTCCCTCCCATCGCAGCCCCTAACCCTAACACACACTCCCTCCTTCCTTCTCCTTCCCCATCACAGCTCCCTCCCCAATGCATACTCCCTCTTCCTCCCTCAACATCATCACTCGCAACAACAACAACCTCAACGATAAGAGTACCATCAAGGACCACCGCCACTATCATCAGAGTCACAACAAGACCTGAAACAACTACATCCCCTCAGCACCTCAATTGCGCTGCTCCTCTGCACATGTAACCGCCTCTAAAACAAGAAAATCATAAACGAAACAACATTTTCAATTGGACAGCGAGGTCCGTAGATCCTGGCAACGAAAAATGGAAAACTATCAGTGGAAGCGGCAGCAGTGTCCTGCAACGTATGCAACGAGGAGGAAGGAGGAGAAGTACGACAGAGAGGGTTAAGGCACCGGGTTTTAGGTCCTTGTGGAAGTTGTGGTGGTGTTGAGGGAAGGAAGGGTGAGTGTGCGTTAAGGAGGGGAGAGGGAGGAGAAGTGTGCGTTGGGAAGAGGGCTGCGGTGGGAGGGAGAGGGATGGAGGAGGGTTGCGATGGGGAGGGAGATGGAGGGGGAGTCTACATTGGGGAGGGAGGGATTAGGGTTTGGAAGTGGTTTGCCAGGTCACTAAAATACGGTGGCCATGTCAGCATTATAGTTGCCGAAAATTTGCTTTGACGAGCTCAGGGACAGACTTGTCAAATTTTAAAATTTTTTAGGGACTATTTTGTTAATGTCAGAATCTTTCGGGTACCGATTTGGTATTTACCTCTTTTTTGTATAAAAGAGTGATTTGTGTTACAAAAATTAACATAATTATATAATTTTTAAATATATTTTTTATTTTTTAATTATTTTTATTATTTACTTTATTTATTTTATTTTACACCCATATATGTGCTCAAATTATATAATTTATTTATTAAAATAATATGATTTTATTAGTGCATATTATTATGAACAATTTTTTTAAAGTTGAAAATTTAGAAAAAGATTATGAAAAAAATTATGTTGTATTTTGATCATTTTTATTTGTATTTGATTTTTTAATTATCATTTTTTAGATTAATTTTACTATTTTAGGATTAATAGTCAAATTATTCATTAAAAATTTTTTTTCAATCAAATTGGTCATTCAAAGATTATAAATTAATTAGGTTTATCTTTCTATTGCTCCATTAATAGTAAGGTTGCGAGAACCGGACCGATCAATGAACCGATGAGACAACTGGTTCACTAGTTTACTGGTTCAACCGAAATTTAACCAGAGTTTAATTGGTTTAATTAAATATTGAATAAAATTATTAAAAATTTAATATATAATTTTAAATATTTAAATTCAATAATTTTTAACAGGATAAAATTTAAAATTTTACAATTTCACATCATAAATTATTCATTAAAAGTTTACCATTAATTGAAAGAAACAAAAATCCAAGAACTCAAGAACCCAATTTATACCGTTAATTCACCAAATAAAAAAAATTAATTGAAAAACAAAAACCCAAGAACTCACCGCGGGAGAGCACAGAAGGCTAGATGACGACGACCAGATGCCTGACGACGATGTTAATAGAAGCCGACGACCAGGACGACCAGACGATGCCAACGCCAGAAGCTTCAGAGTTCAAGACAATGATGCCGTTGACAACTGCTTCGATCCGCGACGGTAATAGTTGCTTCGATCCTCTCTTGGCTCCAGCGTCGATTGTGGTAGTGCACGGTGGAGTTTGTTGGAGGAAGGTGGAAGAGAAAATATGGTTGAGGAGGGGAGTGTGTCTTCGAATTGGTTGGGTATTGGGTAGGGTTCGCTTGTTCAGCACTTCAGCTTTCTCTTTATTTTTTTCCCTCAGCATCAAAACGACGCCGTTTGGTGGCTTTTGGGAAAACCAGCACTTGTAAAAACCCGGCCAGTTTGGCGGTTAAACACCAGTTCGATCGATTTTTTATCGTTTTTTGCAAAATATTTTTAGGAATGGACCGGACTGGTTAGATGACCGGTTTTTTACTAACCCAATTAAACCAGTCGGTCCGGTTCGATTTTCAAAACCTTGATTAATAATTTTCATCAACAATGCATGACGTAGAATGTTAATTGACAACATACAAGACACCTAGCATGTCTAATTGAACTATAACTAAATATGTTTATGAAAATCTCTGAATTTAGTCTACTTTTTTAATTACATAAATCCTAATTCAAGACAACCTTGAAACTAAATTGATAAATTTTTATAAATATATCTAGTCAGTATCTAATTGAATATGTTATATGTTATGTATACTGTCAATTATCATTCTACATCATGAATTATTGACAAAAACTGTTAATAAAGTGATTGAAAAATAAATCTGATTAATTTGTAATATTTAAAGAACTAATTTGATTAAAAATATTTAAAAATAAATTTAAAATAATTTATTTTTTGTAAACTAATTTAATCATTAATTTATTAATTTTAATTAATTTTATTATTTTTTTTTAAAATTTGGCAGACTAACTTCTCACTCTTTCTTGCTTTCTTTGATGTGAGACTAATTTCATACACTTCTCATACTTGTAACATTAACAACAAGTGCGAAAGTTTTGAGTTTTTGTATTGAAATGTATGGTATTTAGATAAGGTAACATGCATCACAAAAAGCTATAATAATTGTATTAGATTAAATTTAGAGTCATTGAAAAGAAAAATTCGATTTATAAACTTTTATGTTAATCACATTTTTCAGTTTTAACAATTTTAGGTAAAAATTCACAACCAAATTTTGATAATAAAAATATTTTGTATGCAATTCTGATCTCTTTATGCTTATTAACTTGAATTAGAGAGTCAAACCATACGGTCCAACAGCATTAAAAAGTTAAGATATAGAATTTTAAAATAACATGCATTTTTTTTGGAATTAAAACGCGCTCAACACAGCACAGTGGAGCAACTTGAGTCAAGAACATAAGTAAATCTCAAATTACAAACATTACTAACAACCCCAAGAGTTGTATCAACCTCTCGTCATCTTCGGCATTGCCATCAACAACCAAAGGGAGCACCACCAAGTCACTCATCAGAGAACATGAAGGACTTGTTGATTATTTCGACGACTCCTGAGCCATGGTTATCGAAAACTTGATCATTCCTCTCTAGCCAAATTGCCCAAATGACAGTAAAGAATCCAACCAACCACCTCTTTCTCTCAAACTTTCTCTGTGCCGCATGCGTCCAACTCTCAAAGTGTTGCTTCAGTGTACCTGGTATGGTCCATGACCTTCCAAGGGCGAACAGCCACGCGCTCCACACCTGCCAAGTGATCTCGCAACCAATAAACAAATGAAAAGCGGACTCAACAGCCTTACTGCATAAAGCACACATATTATCACTCTGACCAATAACACCTAGTTTGGATAGTCGTTCTTTAGTACTCACCCTCTCAATCAACACAAATCAAGTAAACAGTTCAACCCTGTGCGGGACGAAGCCCCTCCAAACAGCACTAGTAAAGCTATAGCTCGTTATTTCCTCCAGGCGGACCGCTTCTTGCATCACCTGTATAAAGAATTTAGTCGAGAAAATACCAGTTCTATCAAATTTTCAGATGACCCTATCCTCTCTCTCAGTTGATAGCTTTACTGTCAGTAAGATCTCATGGAGTTGGTTCAAAAGCTCCAGTTCCCATTGAAACAGCGGTCTCCTCCACTGGAAGCTCCATATCCACTCTAATCAATCTCAAAACCCACAGTCCCCAATAACATATCTTTTAAGGTTTGAGATCGAGAACAGTCTTGGAAACATCTCCTTCAAGACCCCACTAGGTAGCCAGACATCTTCCCAAAATCGAGTTGTTCTGCAATTCCCTACGTCCATTGACAGGCCTCTGATCATCTTCTCCCTTATCTGTGGTTCCTTTATTCGAAGCTGACATATATCCTTCTAGGGCCCCCCTCTTTGAGGCATAGGCTGCCCACGCAGCATCTCAGCAGGGCTCATGCTATTACAAGAACACAATACTTTCTTCCATAAGGGGCAGTCCTCTTTCAAAAATCGTCACCACTATTTAAACAGAAGGGCCGTATTCCGAAGCACTGCATCTCCCACTCCTAACCCACCCGCCTTTTTCAGAGCCATCACTACCTCCCATCTCACAAGTGGCATACCGGTCCTCCCCTCCTCTTTACTCCACAAGAACAGTCTTTGTAAGGCTATCAACTTCTCCGCTACAGCCTTAGGCAACTTGTACAAGCTTAGATAGTATATAGGCAAGCTGTTAAGAACAGATTTTATGAGAACCAACTTACCCACTTTATTGAGAGTCTTGGCTTTCCACAGACTAAGCTTTTCTTCCACCTTATCAATCACTGGTTTCCATGGCTTCACTAGCCTCGAATTCGCTCCCAAGGATATGCCAAGATACCGAACAGGGAGGGAGGCCTCCTTACATCCTAGCAGGCGACACATCTTCCGCCCCCAACGCTGTTCACAATTAATCGGAATGAAACTGGACTTCTCAAAAATAATGTTCAACCCAGACATCAGTTCGAAGCAGCGGAGAAGACGCTTGTAATTCCGTATAGTCTCTTCCTCTAGAGGGCAAAAGAGTATAGTGTTGTCTGCAAACTGTAGATGCGATAATTCAATGTGATCTCGTCCCACCAAGAGTGGACATATGCGCCCATTCCTCACCGCCTCTCCAATCATCCTATGAAGAACTTCAACAACTAGGACAAATAGAAAGGGAGACAAAGGACCTCCTTGTCGTAGTCCCCTCTCTATTTTGAAAGGTTTAGTATGAGTTCCATTAACAAGAACTGACATAGACGTAGAACATACACACTCCTTAATCCACTCTCGCCACCTATGTCCAAAGCCCATCTTCTGCAGCACTATATCCACGAAACTCCATCTGACCCTATCATACGCTTTTTGGAAATCCAATTTAATTATTGCTGAGCTCCTTTTTCTTGACTTCAACCACTGTACAGTTTTACAAGCTATCAAAGCCCCGTCATGGATTTTCCTGCCCTATACAAAAGCACTCTGAGTCTCGCCCACTAGTCCTGGCATCACATGCCTCATCCTCCGGACTAGCACCTTAGATATGACCTTGTATACATAGCCCACCATACTAATCGGCCGAAGGTCCTTAATTTATGTGGCTCCAACAAATTTCGGTGCCAACGCCACCCAGGTGTCGTTAGAGCCCCTTGGCAGCATAGCTGAGTGAAAGAATCCCAACACTGCTTCCGTGAATTCCCTCACAACTTCTGCCCAACATTTCTTGATAAAATTCATGTTATACCCATCGCTCCCTGGTGCTTTTGATGACTCACAATCCCACACTGCAGTCTTTATTTCTTCAGCACTTGGTATCCACTCTAGCTCTGCTGCCTCCTCTTCAGTTATTTGCCTTACCAGCCCATCCTGAAATCCCATATTTGGTGCTGTCTCCTGATGGTACAAGTCCTTATAGAAATCCCTTATAGCTACCTTGATCCGGGCTTGATTCCTCACTAATCTTCCATGGAGTCTTAAGGCATCAATCCGATTGTTCCTCCTCCAAGCTGAAGCAATATTGTGAAAGTAACTAGTGTTTTTATCTATCTCCTTAGCATGTCTAGATCGTGACATCTGCTTCCAATAAATTTCCTTTCTGACATACCATTTCTTGCAAGAACTTACAAACGCCTAATATGCAAAACAAATTTTAAGACTCATTAACTTTGGCATGTAAATTAGCATTTTCGAACCCATTTGGCCTATTCTAGGACTGGAGCAAGAGGAAAAAAGGGCTAAAAGGCAGAGAGAATGAAGGCAACTACTCATTAGATACTTTTTGGATGTTTTTTGTTTATGTTAGTTTAGAGAGAAATAACAAAAGATAAGATGAAAAATAATAACAATTATACAATCCGATGTTCCATATATCCTATTAGAAAAAATATTACAAAATTAGGTAAAAATTTACCAGTAGTCAATTTCACATAAAACTGTTTTTAGATTATTGACACGTGTTATTTGGTTTTGTTAGGGAATCATTAGAATCAAATTAGATCAATTAGCATCGTCTATATTTATATAGCATATATGTACATTAATTATAGGATTCTATGTCTTTATTACTTTGATTCATTTAGCACCTATAAATACCCCTTGTATATTGTACCTTTCAACACACTCAATAATACACTTTTCAGATTACTCTCTCAGTCTCTGGTTTCTACCATGGTATCAAGAGCCTAAAGTTTTTTTTTTTCAATGAATTTTTGTTCATAGCCCTTCTTATTTTTCTCCTCCGACCGTTCCTCTTTTTTCTCGTTTTTCGATATGTTTTCGACGCTTTGGTTCGTCTCCTCCGGCATTGCTTTCCAACGCCGCCAAGATCGCCGCCATCTGCCACCAGACGCGCCGTCACGCGCCACCGGAAGTTTGCTGTCCACCTCCATTGTTTCTCCTTCCAGAAGCTTCAGTAGCCGTTAGATCTTGGCGCTGATCGGACGTTCCTCCCGCTGCCATGTGTCGCACAAAGCTCCTTGGTTGACCCGCGCGCAACTTGGCCTGACCCGACGTTGACCCGCGTCCAGCTCACTGCCAGCGTGTCTCTCTTGCTCCTCTCCGGTGCCGCCACGTGTCTTCGCTTCTCTGATGTGGCGCTGACGTCACTGCTGACATGGCACTGATGTGGCGCTAACGTGGCGGACAAGCGGGACCCTCTCTAAGATTTTTTGGTGAGCTCTTTCCGATTCCGCACCCTGTTTTCTCGTTTTCTGCCCTGAATTTGCAGTTTTCTTCTTCATTTTGCTATTTCTTCTATTACTATGGAAAAACCGGATGTCTTTCAGCCTATCCCTGTTATCCTTAATGGCTCCAACTATGCACATTGGGTTGAAGCTATGCGAGGATTTCTTAAAGGGTGAAAATTATGGCGATATGTGACTGGTGATATTGCCTGTCCTGTTAAGCCAACTGTGACTGACATATCCAAAGATGGTGCCTCCAAATCCAAGGAGGATGCTGAGAAGGAGAAGGACTATGCAGAGAAATTAGAAGATTGGGATAGTAAAAATTATCAGATTATCACTTGGTTCCGCAACACTTCTACTCCTAGCATTCATTTCCTGTTTGGCCATTTTAAAACTGCTAAAGAGGTATGGGATCATTTGGCGGAACGTTACACTATCTCTGATCTCTTTCATCAATACCAACTGCTTAAGGAACTTCATAGCCTTAAGCAAGAACGTGGCCAAGCAATTTTTGATTTTCTTGCTCAGATGGAGATTATTTGGGATCAGTTGACCTCTTGTGAGCCTGTTCTTAAAGATCCCACTGATGCTAAGGCATATGAGGATTATCGGAACCGGACACGTCTCATCCAATTTCTGATGGCACTTACTGATGACTATGAGCTGGCCAAGGCTTCTCTTCTTCATCAGAATCCCTTGCCTAGTCTTGAAGATGCTCTTCCTCGTCTTAAGTCTGAAGAAACGCGCTTGGGATTGCTTCGTTCTAAAAGTGAAACTGTCTTTGCTGCCACCGACAGAAAGGGCAAAATCTGTCGCAACTGTAATCGGCCTGGGCATTCCTTCTCCGACTGTCCTTCTATTGAATGTCGTAAGTGCAAACAAAAAGGCCACATTGGCTCCAACTGCCCGAAACTGTTCTGCCATTATTGTAAGCTCTCGGGTCACTTGATTGCTACTTGTCCTACTCGACCACCACGCTCAGATCAGAACAAGTATCAAACTCGTCCCAACAACTCTCCGCATGTACCTGCCTCTACTGCTGCTGCTGCTACTGAGTCCACCTCTTCCACATCTCTCAACACACCTTCTGTCTCTCCATCAGATATTGAAACCCTTCTTAGGCAACTTCTCTTCTTTTCTGGTAATATCCCTGCTACTCTTTCCACCCCTCTAGGTAATTCTAAATGGTATTTTGATTCTGGTTGTTTCAATCATATGTCTCCTTTGCGTCATCTTTTTTCGTCGTTGTCTCCCACTACAAATGCACCTTCTATCAACACTGCTAATGGTTCCCTCTTGTATGCAACACATCACGGGGCTATTTCACAGTCCAATATTCATCTTTCTGATGCTTATTTTATTCCAAAATTAAATTTTAATCTTATCTCTGTCGGTCAGCTTGTTGAACTTGGTTTTGATGTCATTTTTTCTAATTCTGGTTGTCGTGTGTAGGATCGTCGGACGGGAAAGATCATCGGGCTGGATGTAAGGTCGGACGCTTATTTGAGCTCGAGAACCTTCATGTTCCCTCTACAAATCTCTGTGCTGCTTCCTCTCCATCTACTCTTCACTTGTGGCACCGTCGTCTTGCCCATAGCTCCTTAGAAAAATTACGTCCTCTTCTATCTTCGGGTGTTTTAGGTCAAGTTCAAAATGAGTCTTTAGATTGCATTTCTTGTCGCACTGCAAAACAACCTGCCTTATCCTTTAATAATAATTCCTCTATTGCATGCTCTCCTTTTGATCTTATTCATTATGATGTTTGGGGCCCCGCTCCCACCGCTTCTATGGGAGGGGCTCGATATTTTGTCATCTTTATTGATGATTATTCACGTTTTACTTGGGTCTATTTGATGACTAATCATTGTGAGTTGTCTCAGATTTATATTAACTTTGCCACTATGGTTCGAACTCAGTTTTCAAAGGTCATTAAAATTCTCAGACGTGATAATGCTATGGAATATCGTGACTCCAAACTTTTAAATTTTCTCGCTGAACAGGGTACTTTGTCCGAGTTTTCTTGTCCTGGTACCTCTCAACAAAATGGTAGAGCTGAGCGTAAACACCGTCATATTCTTGACTCTGTCCGTGCGATGCTTATTTCCTCTTCCTGTCCTAAGCGTGCTTGGAGTGAAGCTGTCCTCACTGCTATTCATGCTATCAATAAACTCCCTTCTTCTGTTCTTCGTAACACTACTCCCTTTGAGCATCTTTATCATACTTCTCCCGATTACAGTTCTCTCCGTGTTTTTGGTTGTGTATGTTTTGTCCTTCTTCAGCCTCATGAACATAATAAGCTTGAACCTCGGGCTCGCATGTGTTGTTTTCTTGGTTATGCTTCTGAACATAAGGGTTATCGTTGTTGGGATCCTATCTCTCGCCGTATTCGTATATCTCGTCATGTTGTCTTCTGGGAGCATCACATGTTCTCTAGTTTTTCCTCTTTTGAGTCCATTCCTTCTACTCCGTCACCGTTTTTTACTAACCCAAACATTGATCTCTTTCCTAGTGATGATACTACAGGGTCTACCCCAAGTCCACCCCTCGAGGCTCCTGATCCTCCACCTTCTCCATCTCCCGATGATTCCAGTCCGGACGGCGATCCCGCTCCTAGCATCATGCCTCCTCCTCCCACTCGTTCTTCTAGGGTAAGGAATCCACCTCTTCATCTTCTTGATTATCATTGCTTTTCTACTATTCTTCATCAACATGAACCTAAGTCATTCAGAGAAGCCTCCACAAATCCAAATTAGCAACAAGCAATGTAGGAAGAAATACAGGCACTTGAAAAAGTACACACTTGGGATTTGGTTGATCCTCCTTCTGATCAGGAAGTTGTGGGCAGTAGATGGGTATACAAGATCAAGACTCGCTTTGATGGCTCTATTGACTGTTATAAGGCACGCTTGGTTGCTCAAGGTTGTACGCACGAGTATGGTATTGATTATGAAGAGACTTTTGCTCCTGTTGCTCGCCTTACGTCTGTTAGAGCTCTCCTTGCCATTGCTGCGGTTGAAAGATGGTCACTCAGTCAGATGGATGTGAAGAATGCATTTCTTAATAGGGATTTGAAAAAGAAAGTCTATATGAAACCACCTCCAGGATATCCTTGTCCTTCCAGTAAGGTTTGTCTCCTTCGCAAGGCACTTTATGGACTTAAGCAAGCTCCTCGTGAATGGTTTGACAAGTTCAGCACTACCATATGCAGTCTTGGTTTTATTTCTAGTCCTCATGAGAATGCGCTTTTCATTCGTAAAAGCGAACGTGGAGTTGTTCTTCTACTTTTGTATGTTGATTACATGATCATTACTGGAGATGATGTTGATGGTATCTCTAATCTCAAGGCCTCACTTCACCGTACCTTTGAGATGAAGGATCTTGGTTCTCTCAGCTATTTTCTTGGTCTCGAGGTCATCTCCACAGATGATGGCATTTATCTCTCTCAGGCCAAGTATGCTTCAGATCTTCTTGCTCGTGCTAGGATTACAGATAGTTGCACTGAGTCTACTCCTCTTGAGCCTAATGTTCGATTTACCCCTATGGATGGGGCTGTTTTGGATAATCCGACACTTTATCGACAGTTAGTTGGAGGTCTCGTCTACTTGACTATCACCCGACCAGACATTGCCTATCCAGTTCATTTTCTCAGCCAGTTCTTGTCAGCTCCTCGTACTACTCACTATGCGGCAGTTCTTCGCATTCTTCGGTACGTCAAAGGCACTCTATTTCATGGCCTTTATTTTTCTGCCCATTCCTCTTTGACCCTTCAGGCATACTCTGATGCTAATTGGGCTGTTGATCCCACTGATCGTCGTTCTACTACTGGTTACTGTTTGTTTCTTAGCGACGCTCTCATCTCTTGGCGTGCTAAGAAGCAAACATTCACTGCTCGCTCAAGAACAGAAGCTGAGTACCGTGCCCTCGCTGACACCACTGCTGAGGTTATCCCGGTTCGTTGGCTTCTCGAAGATCTGGGTGCTCCTCAGTCGTCCCCTACTGATATTTTTTGTGATAACCGCAGTGCTATTCAGATTGCCCATAATGATGTGTTTCATGAACGCACCAAACACATTGAGATTGATTGTCACTTTGTTCGGCAACGTATCCTTATTGATGCTGTTCGTCTCATTGCTGTTGGGAAACTGGATCAGACTGCTGATATCTTCACGAAAGCTCATCATCCGACTCGCTTTCGGATTTTGTTATCCAAACTCAAGTTGGTATCTTTAGCTCCCACTTGAGTTTGAGGGGGGATGTTAGAGAATCATTAGAATCAAATTAGATCAATTAGCATCGTCTATATTTATATAGCATATCTGTACATTAATTATAGGATTCTATGTCTTTATTACTTTGATTCATTTAGCACCTATAAATACCCATTGTATATTGTACCTTTCAACACACTCAATAATACACTTTTCAGATTACTCTCTCAGTTTCTGATTTCTAACAGGTTTGATAAAAAAATCAATTTATTTTATATAAATATTTTTTTAAAAAAATCTGTTTGAATAGATCAAATAACCACCTTTTATTTTTTTTCAATTCTTTTTACGTATTATCCCTACATGATGAATTTGGTAAGTTTTTCTTCATCTTTTTTGACTAAATTTCTTTTTTAAATTTATCTTTTATTTTTATTTATTTAATTCTCATTAAATATATATATACAGATTGTTTGAAAAAGTAAAATTTGGTATTCTTGAAAAAAATAAAATTCACGCTTTTTTGTCTATATAGGAATAATAAAATTCACGTTTTTTTGTCTATATAGGAATGGCAAAGGAGAAAAAATTAGGAATTGAAAAGGAAAGAAAAAAATTAGGATTCACATGGAAGGAGAAACCGAGCTTGCGATACGAACAAAAGGTTATAAATGGTATTATCTTTTTTCTGTTTCGTCCTAAACATCAAATAGTGTGATGAGATGAACAATTACGTATTTATTAAATGATTTTCATCATTCACAGAGAATTGAATAAAAACAAAAATTAAAGAATATATTTGATGAGGCCTGCTACACATACAAGTCTTTTTGACTTACAAGTCTTACAAGTTGCTACACACACCATGTATTCTTCTTCTTCTTCTTCCTCTTCCTCTTCCTCTTCCTCTTCCTCTTCCTCTTCCTCTTCCTCTCCTTCTCCTCCTCCTCCTCCTCCTCCTCCTCCACGCAAACGATTACAGAAATACACCCAAAGGATTATAGAAATACACCCAAATGGTTACAAGAATTCACCCAAACGATTATAGAAATATACCCAAAAGATTACAGAAATACACCCAAAGGATTACAAAACTACACCCAAAGGATTTAAGAAATACACCCAAAATTCTTGAAGTACACCTTATGCATAATTCAGAACTCTTTCTCTTTCTCTTTCTCCTCCTCATCTTCTGCTGCTTCTTCTTCTTCAAAAATGATTTCAGAACTTGATGTCAAAAAACAATGGAAATCGAGAATAACAAAGAAAGAAAATAGAGAGAAAAGCACGTAAATGAAGAAGAAGAGGAAGATGAAGAAGAAGAACGTGCAGCAATAAGAAGAAGAAGGAGAAAGAGAAGGCAAGAAACGAAAGAAAAGAAGAAGAAGAAGAGGAAGAGGAAGAAGAACCTGCAACAAGAAGAAGAAGAAGGAGAAAGAGAAGGAGAAAAGAAGAAGAAGAAGAAGCACGTTTTGAGCGTTAGTTTTAATTGGACTTGTAAGGCTTACAAGGCTTAATCACTTGTATGCGAAGAATTACTCATATTTGAAATACGAATTTTGATTAAGAAATATGAATAAGAAGAACATATCCAATTAAAAGTTTGAGCTTAGTTCTGAAAAATTGGAAGAGAACGAATTTTAATAGCGTAACAAAGAAGAAGAGAATAAAAGTATCTGTTTAGTCCAATTTAAATTAATTTTTTTTAATTAAACCATTTGTATATAATAAATTAGATTTTTTTTCAAGACACAAAAAAAAAACTAAATTTTTTCAAACCAAATAATAATACGTCTTAGTCTGCCATTTTTGGAGAGTTAAATAGGTCAATTAGTTCATTAGTTTGCTTAAGTAAGTATCAAGGTTCGAATTATATTTTGTGTATGCACCAACTCATTGAAAAGTGACAAACCTTTAAATGAAGTTTCGATCTACAACGAATTAATCTTGGTTTGTCAAGTTAAAAAATACCGTGAGAAACAAAAAAAAAATACCAATCTAACCAATTGTGACTTATTTGTTATTTTTATTGTAAAACTCTCTAAATTATAAATAAAATCGCTACTAAATTAAATATTTAATGTATTTTTTAACAAAAAAATTATGCTGTTTATAACAAAGTCGAAAACGTTGTTTTGTTTTTTTTTTTTTTTTAATTAAGGATCACATTGGCCTTCTTATAGATGAACACAGACTGGATTGAAAATTTACTGGATAAAATACTAATGAATTAAAATAATAATAATAATTTAAGTCATAATTAATATTTTATAATATAAATAAATAATATTTTATGTCATAATTTAGAAAACACTCTATTTAAAAGATTCTACGAAGAATATTAAATGATTAGTAGAATTTATTATTTTTAATTAATAGTTAATTATTAATATTTAAAAATATAAACTAAAAATATATTATTAAATTATTATATTAAAATAATTGAATTGATAACTAAAAATACTGATAAAAAATAAGAGATTGTGTGAGGTTTTAAATTTTTTTAAAATTTTATTATTAGATAATAATTTGTCAAAAAATTATTCCTAAGATTCTCATGGCTCCTAGTTTCAAATCTAAGGCGACATTGTTTTGACACATCAATACATAATGTACCGGACACTGCTGGCGCAGGGGACTAACAGCAATCGTAGATAGCACATCAACTTCCATCGCTGGAGATTCGCGCCATTATCTTACAATTGATATTTAAAAATACAAATTAATCAATACTATTAATCTAGTATTATCCACTCACATTGAAATGATTGATGATACTATTATTAACGTTAAGTCCGTATCACTGATTTAAATTTAAATTTGAAACACAAGACCTAGTCAAAAAATGGAATCACTGATTATGAGGTTACAGTTTACAAAAGTTGCAATCTGCTGTACTGACTAATAACTTTGACCCCTAACACAGTGTACGCGGAATATTTGCAATATGAAGGAGCATAATGACCCTTGTGCTAAAGGTGTAAAGAATCTGAATTATTGTAAAGATGCTTAAATTGGGTCTAATTATTTGTAACAAAAGTTGAAGAAAGAAAAAGGCTACAGAATTTATCATCACTTTATGTGGAATAACAGGTAGGAAGGTGTAATTTACTGTTGGTTGATATACTATATTTTTTCTTTTTTGTTTACCAAGTTTTGCTTTTCAATTTTGATATTGGATTTATAGTAGTATTTTTTAATAATGTAAAATTTGGTATTTTTTTTTTATATGAAGATCACAAATTTAACTTTTTAATTTGTAAAGTTTAATTTTTTTTAATTTTTAAAACACAAAATTTACCATTCGATTTGTAAAGTAACACAAAACTTACTTTTTGATTTGTGAATTTTAATTTTTTTAAATACAAAACTGACCTTCTAATTTATAAATTTACACAAATCTAATCTTTTAATTTGTGTTTTAGTATTAATTTTTTTAAATATATAAATCAAACCCTCTAATTTGTGATTATCTTCGTAGTAAATTAAAACAACCATTTTTCCATAATCAGAAATAACCATATAGAAAAAACAGCCACCAAGTTTGGCTATAAAAGTTCTAAGAATATATTATATTTTTCCTTTTTTGTTTGAAAGGAGCATGGGTATGTGTAGAAATTGAATGGCCATGGCAACCCAGCCAGGACATTAATAATGTTCGCAAAATGCTGTGTTGGTGGGTGATACATAATTGAGACTAGAAAGCAACATATGCTAATAATTAATACGAACTTCAATTTTCTTTGCCTGCCTCTGATCCGAAATAACGGTCCCACTATAAAAATAAGGAGGGTCACATACTCACATGAACAACGTATATAGAGAGAGGAACACATGGCTATACGTGCTTTCATTCTTCTGTTCGGAATTCTGATCATCAATACAACATGGATATGGATTCATTGGGTGTGGAAGGGGTTACCTTCAAGTCAAATATAACGGCAAATCACCTATGGATGAATCTATAAATTAGTGATGATAAGTATTTTCACTTTATAATAGATTAGAATTATATATATATATATACACTAAAATAAAATAAATTATTTATATATAAATAAATATGTAATTTAACTCATTTTTATGTGTATTTTATATGGATGACTAATTTTAATAATTAATTTTAGTATATACATAGAATAAATGATGTATATGTTTGTTTGGATGTCATTAAATTGATAATTTTTTTCAATAAAAATATATATTTTTTTATTTTTAATGTGTTTAACAAATTTCTAATAGTAAAAGCAAAAGTATTAAAAATATAAAAAAAAAATTTTTTTTGAGAAGTTACAATTTACATCTTTTTTTTAAAAAAAAATTAAAAAAAAGATATTTTTCACATAATAAATGAACAAAAAAGTGCCTTTATCTTATTTTACTCAAACATAATTGATAAATAAAAAGATCTTTTTATATAAAATATCCAAAAATAAAATCACTTTTACTTCGTAAAAGATCTTTTAAAAAATATCATTTAAAAAAAATCTTTTTCAAAAATCACATCCAAACAAATCCTATATATTAAGTATCTAAGAAAAAAAAACTATATTTATTGTATGATGGTTATGGTTATAGCAATTATAGTAAGTTAGTAACTATATAACTTTAGTAATACTTAAAAAATATTACTAAAATTAAAGCAATATTTTTTTTAATTTGAAAATACAAATATAAATAGTGTAAGAATTGGAAACTAATAACCGTTTAAAATAAAATAAAATAAAATAATAATTTAATTATTTGAAATAGGTTCAAAAATTTAGAAGTATTAATTAAAAAATTAAAAGGTGAGGTTTGATTTTAATGAATTTTTTTGAGTGAAAATGTAATTTTTTGCAAAAAATTACGTAAAAACGCGTACCAGTAAAATAGTCAGCAGTATAGGTTTAAGTCTTTTCGGTACTATGAGAGAGAAAATAAAGTTATAGAAAAACTTAAGAAAATATTTAAAGTTGAAAATCAGGTGCTAATTCTAAAAGTTTTAGTCCAAAGTTGTGTCAAACGGATCAAAAATGCTAACCGATTGGACCGGACCCAAGTTAGGCTCAAACCCAACATATAAATATATTAAAATGAAGCCAATTCAGCCTCATTCATCACATAAACATGACTAAGGGCTTGTTTGGGTGAGCTTCTAGAAAAAGATTTTTTTTGAGTTATCTTTTTTTAAAAGATCTTATGAAAAAGTAGAAGTAATTTTATGTTTGGGTATCTCATGCAAAAAGATCTTTTTATTTATCAATTATGTTTGGATATAATAATATAAAAGTACTTTTTTTGTTTATTTATTACATGAAAAATTTTTTTTTTAAGAAAAAAAGATCTTTTAAAAAAAGATGTAAATTACAGCTTCTCAAAAAAGATTTTTTTTCTAGTGCTTTTACTTTTACTACTAGAAATTTGTCAAAAACACTAAAAAATAAAAAAAATATATCTTTTTTCATTGAAAATAGATCTTTTTTTATCAAAATAATGGCACCCAAACAAGCACTAAATTCCCAAAGTAATCCCTTAGATTGACGTCGTACACCAAAATCGTGAGATTCCAATTGTACTAATTACGTCCTTGAGATTGGAAAAATTGCACCATATTAGTCCCTGACCCGTTTTCCGTTAACGATGCACTGACGTGGCTTGATGACATGGATCTATGGTGACAGATGTTACCTCATGGTTTAGTCACGTGTAACGGTATGATGACATGTCGGTCAGCAACACGTGGCATGCTGACGTGGATGGTTATGCCACGTGTCACAATGCTATTTTGCTATGTGTCGGATTATGTTATTTGTCCATATGTCATCCACTATGTCGTCATTATATATGCACCAAATTGGTCCCTTACTTTGTATCAAATGACTCATTTAAGTCTCTAAAATTAAATGTCGTGTACCAAATTAGTCCCTTCATCAATTTCTTGTCATTTTTTTTTGTAAATATAAAATTCTCAATATTTTTTTATACACTACTTTTAATTATATTTTTTATTATACAATTTTTTATAATAAATTTTTAATTAATAATTTTAATTTATATCATTAGAGCACATGTTAGCTAAATCCAAAATTTTATTATTGTCTTTTGTGTTTATTTGTATCTATTTTAATATTGTTTAAACCATGGTTATGATAAGTGCTTATATTAATTAATAGTGTAATATATGAAAAGGCTGCCTAGTTAAGTTATAGATAAAATAAATTATTATAATCGGCAATATAAATCTATCTTATTAATTTAATGAGAAGTCAATTATACGGAGAATCAAACATTCTTAAAACGGATGGGAATAATGAATTTATATTAGTTAACAAATGCCTTATCAAGTATTCTTAAAATATTTATTAAGGTGTTAATATTAAAAAATTTTTATTAAGAAATATTATTATACTCTTAACTTACACTCTTTGCTAAATCAATATCAATATCTCATATAATTTTTTTAATAAAATATTATAGAAAAAAATTGTATAATTAAAACTACCATTTTTAAAATATTTTTATAAAAGCACTTGTATTTAAATAACTTATGAAAAATAAAATTAAAATTAATATATTTAAAGATATTAAAAATTTTGAATTTATAAAAAAAAAGATAACAAATTGATTAAGGGACTAATTTGGTGCACGATATTTTATTTCAGGGACTAAAATGAGTCATTTGATGCAAAGTAAGGGATCAATTTGGTGCATATGTAATGATGATATAATGGATAACACGTGGACAAATAACATTGTGACACATGGCATAATTCGACATGTGACAAAATAACATTATGACACGTGGCATAACCATCCACGTTAGCATGCCACGTGTTATTGACCGACACATCATCATACTGTTACATGTGGCCAAATCATTAGGTGACACGTGTCAGCAAAGGTCCACGTCATCAAGCCACGTCAGTGCGTCGTTAACGAAAAATGGGTCAGGGACTAATATGGTGTAATTATTTCAATCTTAGGGACGTAATTGGTGCAATTGGAATCTTGGGACGATTTTGGTGCATGGCATCAATCTCAGGGACCAGTTTGAGGATTTAGTCCATAAACACAAACAACATAACCACTGAAAATCAAAGAGAAGAGAAGAAGGTTACTATTCACTTTTATTTTCTCAAGCTCATAACTTGAGTTACGGTGTTTCGATTTGTGTACCGTTTGTGGTTACGGGTAGCTCTCACCGAGTCCGTCATTTCTAACAAAACAAAGTTGGTAAAAACTCGAATTCCATACTCCTTTCCTCTGCCCTAACAGTTTTGAAAAATTAGGTATAATTATTGAATAGATTGTATGATTTTAGTTGTTTAGGTGCCATCTAATAGTAGAAAATTATTGGGTTTTTGTCCCAATCCACAGTGGGTGAGGTAAGTCACTTCAAAAATTCTTGTAGTTTGATGTTTTGGTAAGCTCTAGTGTTAATTTGGTGTATTGTATGATATTAGAGTAATTACATGTTGATTTGGAGTTGACTTGGTGAATTTAGAGCATTTGGATTTGAAATGTGGTGGCTGAAGCTTTGTGGAAGCTTGTTTGGAAGTTAATTTTGGTATTTTGTGCATGTTGAAAATCGATTAAGGTATGATTTTAGTTTCCTTTAGTTAATATGTAATGTTTTGTGAAGCTCAGGCTAGTAGACCTTAGGATATGATTGAATTGATGTTGTTGATGATTGATGATGGATATTGATGTTGTGATATTGATTGTGAATATTGATTATTTTTAATATTGAAAAGGGTTTGTGATGATTATTGTTGTTGATGAGTATTGATGATGAGAAAATTTGAAAATAATGATTGAGATGGAAATCTATGAGTTTTGGTGTGATTTAGGTTGAATGTGGAGTTTTTTTGTGAAGCTCAGGCTAGTAGACCTTAGAATATGATTGAATTGATGTTGTTGATGATTGATGATGGATATTGATGTTGTGATATTGATTGTGAATATTGATTATTTTTAATATTGAAAAGGGTTTGTCATGATTATTGTTGTTGATGAGTATTGATGATGAGAAAATTTGCAAATAATGATTGAGAGGGAAATCTATGAGTTTTGGTGTGATTTAGGTTGAATGTGGAGTTTATGAATGAATTGTTATAGTAAGAAGTATATGATGTAGGATTTGGAATGCTTAAAAGATGATTGAGGATTACTTATGTGTTGTCTTGGGTATGGTTAATTTGTCTGTGAATTGAGTGTTTTGAAAACTAGAGGTTTTACAATTTTTGGTAAAACTTTGTTTTTAATGAACTTGATGAGCCATAACTTGGCCTCTAGATCTCCAATTTTGATGAAACTTGATTTAAAATGAATATGAGAGGTTTAAGACATTCGAAGAATAGATAAAAAATATTTTAAAACGAGAAAGTTATGCACATTTGAAGTTCGGTGTCAAAAATTGAATTTTGCAGCAAAACAACTTTTTGTGAAAATTCGGTGTCATGCGTACGTGACCCTAGCATGCGTACACAAGTTTGCCTTTTTTACACTCCCGCGTACGCGGAAACCCTTTCCTGTTTTGAACATTCGCGTACGCGAGAAGGGGCATGCGTACGCGAGATTCTTGTATGAAATTAAAGACGGACTTAGGCTTGGGAAGTTCCATGGATGGAATGACTTGAGTGGATTGGCGGAGTGTTGAGATGATAATATATTGAGAACTGATGCTGGTTTTGATGAATTTGGAACTTGAAAATAAATGATTGTGGTTGATGAGATAAGTATTAATGGACTTGTGCTATATGAGCAGCGATTACTGAGATCTATTATATACTATTTATATACTGATATTGATGAGTCGCTATGCGCCTAGCAAGGAAGGTGGTTAATCCCGCTTGTCGAGGTTGCGACACCGGCATAAGGACGGTGGTTAATCCCACTTACATTGAAATGTGAGGTCTGAGGGTGAGTATTCCGTTGCATCCTTTCGAGTCGCAAGAGTGGATCAGACACTATATCTTGGATAGTAGGCTAAACACTATATCCCTGGGGTACCAATTATTCGTGACTGAAAGGTGACATCCCAAGGGGATGTGTCGGGTTAGCAGTTGAACTGACAAGTAATATCATAACTAATAGGACATGCATTCATCATGTGCATCTTCTATGTGTTTGTTTGCTTTGCTTACTTGCATCTTTTGCCTAAATGTATAACATGCTTACTTACTTTCTGAATTACTTACTGTAAATGTATATTACCTATGTTTTACTTGCTTGCATTTAATTGTGTTTTCTGCTGGGATTGAGGAGGTTCAGTAGGTGGTTGCGATAGGATCGCATGGAGGATAAGATGGCGAAGGCTATAGGACAATGATGTTTCTATTAGTTTAGAATTCCCTTAAGTTAGATTACCCTGTTATTGGTTTAAGTTATTTGTTTCATTAAGCTTGAATATTTTTATATCGGTGTGAATTTCTAGGATTGCCTTTGGCGTTTCCAGAACCTTAATTATATCTGATCTATTGGGCACTTTTACTGATGCGGATTTTTGAATACCCACAAACTAACCGGCAAGTGCACCAGGTCGTATCAAGTAATACCTTAGGTGAGTGAGGATTGATCCCACGAGGATTGATGGACTGAGCAACAATGGTCGAATGATTCACTTAGTCAGGCAAGCGAAAGGTTGTGTTTTGGGGTTCAAAAGTATTAAATAGTAAATTAGAGAGTAGAAAACGCAAGTAATGAGAATGGTGTGAAATATATGAGAAAATAGTTAAGGTATCGAAGATGTTTACTTTTCCGGATTGAGTTTTCTTACCAACTATTTTAATCATGCAAGATTCGTTTCATCGCAAACTGTAATTGACTAAACCCTAATGTCTTAGTGATTTAGTCTCCTCTAACCCAAATTAATCGCCAATGTCTTGGTCACTTAATTGTAGATTAGAGGGTTAAGTTCAAATCTAGTTTATGGCCACAGAAACCCTAATTACCCAAAGCTAAATGAATTATATGTCACGTATCCAGATTAGCTCAAGTAATTAGCAATTTAGGAGGAATTTGCTTTCAAGCTGTTGTTCAAGTGAGATAGCTCTGTCGAGAATCACAAGAACACATGTAGAATAAGGATTATACTGTTGTTCTACGCAAATTCATAAGACGAAGAACAAAAGCAACTGAATCAATACATTAATTAAAATAGAAAAGCAATAGTCTTAATTCTTAGAAATAAACAGAGCTCCTAACTTTAACAAAAGATGTTTAGTGGCTCATGACTTACAGAGAAAACTGGAGTTCAGAAAAGTGAAACGTGCGAAAGTGAAAATATCCCCCAAAGGGTGAATCTTTTATATTTAACCTAATTTGATTTGAAATTAAAATAAAATAAAAAAAATTCTAAACCTAAAAGATTTTATTTGTAAATAAAAATCACAAAAATAAAAGATAACATAATAACTAAGAGCTAAATCCACTAGAGATGCTTATTGAGTGGGGATTCGGTTCAGATTGCCTGACGCTAAACGCCAGCTGGGCGTTTAGCGCCCAGAATGGGCAGAATCTCCCTCTTGCTCGCTGATAAATGAATGGTTGTGATGCATAGACTCTTAGGAATGCGTGCACGGAGGGACTGTCCAGGGTTAGCTATTGGCTATGTCGGATTCAGCTATTTAACCGACAGATGAGACTTATAAGCCATAGGACAGGCATACATCATATGCATTTGTATGTTTTGTTTGAGTGTTCATTACTTTGGTTTACCTAATTGATTAACCATGCTTATCTACTATTTGTCCTACTTGTTTTAATTGCATCCTATCTGTATTTTCTTTGCCTGTCTTGTATGTCTTTACAACTGAGGCTGAGAGTTAGATTAGAACTAAAATCCACAAATAAATTTCCGAATTTCTAATTTAGTATACTTCTTTAAATTTAAATGAGTGTCAAAGTTCTAACAATGCCTTTGACTTTCCTAGGACCTTATATATTATGCCTTTGACTTTCCTAGGACCTTATATATTATCTATGTTGGCGCATTTATCATGCTGAGAACCTCCGGTTCTCATTTCATAAATATGTTGTTGTTTTTCAGATGCAGGTCGAGAGGCACCTCGTTGAACATCTGAAGACTTCCTATGCAAGCGAAGTTTTATTTTGGGATACTGTATTTGGTACTTATGTATATATATATAAATAGATTCTCCATTTTATATATTATATTTGTCCCTCCTAGTGGCTATTTTGGAGAAACAGGTGTTTTGTTTTATGTCTTTGGGATATTTTGGGTTGTATATATATGTATTTATACTCCGGCCGACCTTAACTTCGCAGGTCGAGTCTGGAACTTGATATTTTGTATCTTTTGATACTCTACTCTTGTTTATATAGGTTATCTTTCCTTTATTGCCGGTTTATCCTTCCTGTGTTATCTGCCTTACGTGTGTGATGCGCTTTTCTTTTTACGATTTTTATTTAAGTTCTTCTTCAAGGCTCCTAGTTACAAATTCTTTCAACCATATATATATATATATGTATTATTTTTAGAGATCGTAATACCTCGCCACTTCTGCTTTACGACTTAAGCATAAGGCTTTGCGTGATAGGGTGTTACATATCAACTCAGCCTCTGGCCCAAACTTTATCAACCACGGCCTCTAGCCCAAAACATAATCAAATCTCGGCCTCTAGCCCAATATATAATCAAACCACAATCACTGACCCAATATATAATCAATCCACAGCCTCCGGCCCAAACTTTCTCAACCAACAGTCAGTCTTAGAACATAATCAATCACAAGCACAAACAATGCAAGGAAAACAATTAGAAAGCAATTACGACAGGTATCACAATTAACAGTTAGACAGAATTCATCAAATAGGCAAACCGAAGCACTTAAGCACACCACAAACAATAGCAAACAAATGCAGTATGATCCTACTGGCCATGAGCTCACGCGTCGGTTATGTTGTCAGACCCGACTCGGGTAAGTGGGATTCACCAACCGTCGTTATCCATAGGCTCCACAAGCGAGATTCACCAACCGTCCTTACTCGGAACATTAGTCCACGAGTAAGCAGGATTAACCAACCGTCATTACCGGATAACTCAAACATGCGGGATTAACCACTATCCTTGTCTGAAAAAAATTCCGTCAATGCGAAAGCGGGATTAACCACCATCCTTGCCATTGCAGTAAATCTCGGGCAAGCGGGATTAACCACCGTCCTTACCTAGAAAATCACGAACAAGTGAGATTAACCACCGTCCTTACCACGAGTAAACATCAGTTCATAGTAAAGTCTTTAAACTCACTTTCATCACGATTCAAAATCATACTTGATCCTTTTACTTTCAAAAGCAATATACATTTAATTCACATCACACCAAGAATCACCTTTTCCTTTAAAACCAATATCACTTTTTATAGCATTTTCCAAAATCTCCAAAGCAACTTCACTTAAGAACCAATGTTTCTTTCATAAAACCCAATTCTCACTCAACCAAAATTTTTTCAAACTAACTTCAAAACCTGTTTAAGTTTAAAACTCCTTCAAAAGACTCAAAAATCATCCTGTTTGCAAATCCAAAAACATAATCGTTTGTTCTTTGATAATCACTTCGAAGTTTGCTAAAACACCCCAAATCATACTCTTTTCTTTAGTTAAATCAAAATCAAATAAAATAATTCTTCAATCAAATTAATCAAAATAAAACTTCCAAATTCTCATAAAAAAATTTGGCAACATTTCTTCTAAAACTTAGACTTTACCACCCTCCAAAAATTCCAACCGAACCAAACCAGACATCTCTCAATCATTCAAATTATTTCCAATATCAATCCATTTCAATAAACTATTATCACAACAACATCAACTCAACTCAAGAAAATTGACAAAATATAGAATTAACCGAATCAAGAAATTCAAGTAGCCAATCCCATTAATCACAATAATTCAGCCGCAATTATCAAAATACGTTCAAACACTCGATAATTATTCTATTATAATCCAAAAACCAATTTTAAGAAACCAGTCCAACAACGAACAACTCAACAAACTAAATCAACAAATAAGAATAACTAGTCTTCTCAATATTCAATAAATCAACCAAATAATTATTCATATCCATCCAAAACAATTCAATTCAATCCATAAGACTCACGTAATCATAAAAATATATTTTTCATATTAATATAGAGTTATAACAATTCTTGAAAATAAAATGAGTTTAAGAAAATACCCCTACCTCGATCGCGACTTAACTACGGGACAAAACTCTCTTTATCCTGGCCCGCAACAGTGGCAGCCACAACCATAACTCCATTCCACTTTCGCAGCAACATCGACAACTCTAAACGCGATATGCAATAACCGGAACTCGACCTCAATGCATCAATGTCGCAAAGACCACAGTAACTTATATCAGAATAATAACGGTAAAGGTTTCGGGACAAGAAAACTCACTGTACCATAAGGAATTCAAAGGATGAAGCAACGGCAACTCCGGTGACGATACAGCAGCACAGGGCAAGCTAGCAGAGGCTCCAACAGCTGGTTTACAGCGACGTCAGCGCTGCTCCTCCCCACGGCGGACCCAAACAGCGACAGTGGCAGCTTCTGACCACAACGACGACGACGATGACCTGGCGCGGAGGTTGAGCACGATGACAGCGGCAGAAGCGGGACACAGCTCCTCCTCTCCTCATCGTGTTCTCTTCCCTTTGAAACCCATGCCCATGGCCGCGACGGTGACGGTTCCCTCGACGCCGACTAGATGCGAAAGAGTTAGCATTAGCAAAGCGGTTCGGCGGTGATGGAGGCACGGCGGCGACGCAGCAGAGGCTCCCCCTCCCCTGGCTCTCGTGCAGTTCTTCCTTCCTCCCTGATAGCGTCAACGGCGTCCCTCTCTCTCGACAATAACGGTGGCGGCTCAGTGACGGATCGGCGGGCATGAATGGCGGCGCAGGTAGCACGCAACAGCGGCGGTGGCAAGATGAATTGGACGGCGGTAGGGCACAGCTCCTTCTCTTCCTTCTCAGCTCTCTCCTCTCCATGGGTGTGTGTGCATTTAGGAAGAAAGGGGAGGGGGTGTGGCAGCTGAAGAGAATGAAAATGTTAGGGTTAGGGTTTTGGGGAGTGTTTAGTAAATTAGAATTTTTTTTTTTTTGGGGACAAATAATAATATAATTAGAATATAGAATAGTAATTGAAAATCAATTTTAATTTATTAAAATTATTTTTTAAAAAAATATTATTTATTCATGAATTTACAAATTATTTTCAAATGAATTTTCAAATTCAAGAATTAGAGATAATTAAATTAATTTTTTTTATTCATAAAATAAAATTAAAAATCTAAATATTTAAATTAAAATATATATAAAATTTTTATTATTTTTAAATTACTAAAATTTTAAATTATAAATAAAAAAATACTCATTTAATACCAATTCACAGTATATATAATATAATATGATGTGATTGGTCACCCAAAAAATAAATGATGTATATCAATGAGCATGGCCATTGTTCATACAAGGAACAAGTATACAATCAAAGCTTTATATTGTAAATCAATCTATAGAATTCTTTAGTTTCCTCTGCACTATCCCTAAGAAATGATGAAGCCCAAAATAAATAACAATAACACACTCGAATGCATCTTCTCATGTGAAAAATATCACAATCATTTGGTTATGTTATGTATGATATCTCTCTCACCATCAATTTTTTTCCTCACATGTTGAATCACACCCTAATGTATGTACAACAAAACTACATAAACAGAACCACCGGTAAAGCAACCAATAAAGAAGCCAAGAGAGAGGGAACCATCAAAGAGGGTGGTGATGAAGACTTTATCTGAATGGGAAAATTGCAGGTGTCGGTTGAAATGTTTGTCAACGAAAGCTTCGCCAAACCTCCAAAATTGCAGGCTTGAAGGTTCTGATTTTGCATCTGAAAATACATGTTAAATGCATATGAAGCATTCCCATTAGCATCCAAATTGTTGCATGAAGATCCATAGCCAAGTGCAGTGCAATCCCCATTGGTGCAGGCATAAGTGATACTTTCCCCGAGCTTGCTGAGATCTTTAGCATTAGGATTAAACATGCACCATTCTTGTTCGAGGTACTGTACATTTTTCGCATCAACGAGCATCTTGTTCTGATTCTGGCCGGAAAGGTCCATCGGGAACTTAGGCTGCCCATCATACCCGAAAATCCCCCAGTGACGCTCGAAGTTCCCTGGCTGAATGCTCTTTCCATTCTCATCAAGGAGCCCGAACAGATAGACTTCGATGTATCCAGGGCGGCGGGGTGTCCCTTTGTTGGCTGCAAGCCTTGGCAGGAGTCCATTGTAGAACCTCAAAGCATTACGCGTGTTGGCGTTCTTGTCGCCGTCAGTAGGCCATCCAACTTCTCCAACAATTATGGGCAGGTCTCCGTACCCTGCTTTGCTGAGAGCGGCAACAAGGGTATCAAAATTCGCATCGAAGACATTGGTGTACGGTGTCCCGTTATCGTTTATGGGGTTGGTGACACCATCAAAGAAGGCATAATCAAAAGGGAAATCGTCATGCCCATAGAGACTCAAGAAAGGGTAAATGTTCACTGTAAATGGTGCACCATTCTTGCTGAGGAAAGCTACTATCTGGGTCATTAGGTCATTGATATCAGCCCGGAATGTTCCAGAAGACGGAACAGGATTGTTTGCCGGAGACTCATAAACATCAGCATTTAAGGGCACTGTAGCCTTAATCTTATCACCAACACCAGCTTCATTAAGTGCATTTTGAATGTTTTGTAGTGCAGGGAATGTGACATTCAAGAATGAATTATTGTATGATTTCAAAAATGGCTCGTTCCCAACAGCTACATACCTGCAAAAGAATAGATTGATTCAATGTTAGGCCCAAAAAATTTCCTCAATTGCAGCAATATTATCATTTAACACAAAACAGAAAATACACAATTAAATGAAGTTACCATGACCTTTAATATATTAATGGTATATATTTAATTATTGAGAGAATTTAGGATTTCCAAGCAATAAGGATTAAGACATAGTGCTTAATAGACTCACCATGAAACTCAAGCGCAAAAATATTACCACTGTGGTTTATCGATTGATTCTCTACAAGGCCAGATAAAACTTCTAACTCCTTTTGAAATATATTCAACTCCAATTCTTTTATCAACTGACATGGAAGGTAAAAATCTTTAAACCCAGAGAAGGTAGAACCAACAACCATGGCCCAACAAGTTCTAATAGTCCTATTTGTTATAACTCAAATCTTTCTTGTCTTGATGTACTTTGTCTTAATCACTTTCTTGATATACTTCCCCTCACACACATTAATACATAGATAAACACATACCTTTACATTTATACATAACATACATACACACACACACACACACACACACACACACACACACACACACACACATATATATATATATATAATATTGTCCTATACTATTGGAAACTTCAACTGCAAGCATATGAAAGTGCGTGGTAAGGGCCACTGCTATCGATTTGCTTCCCTTAAATATTGTAAGCTGCAAGCAAAGTGATTCATTTCTTATCATAACAAATGCCCTGTTATTCTTTTTCTTTTTTTTCCCCTTCCTTTTCGGTGTATAGCAAATTAGCAATTAGCAAATATCCTTCTCCTCAGCCACATAAAAAGGCACTGGAGGAGGCAGCAGCACTTCCAAAAAAAAAGAATCAAATCTGCGGGTATTTCCAAGTAATTACATATGAGGCTCGTGGAGAAAAGAGACAACTTTGGCTTCACTTTTGAAAGATTCCTGACCCACTTTTCGTTGCCCCTAAACTCATCAACCAATTAAAATTCATTCTTAAATAGTTATTACTATTATTATTAATTTATTATGATGCACAACGGGATTAGTGCCCCCTTCATAGTTCAAACTTCAAAGGTCACCTCATGTTAATGATAAATTGAACACAAGGAGCGAAGAACCCCCTAAAAATTTTTCCAATTTATTTTTTTACCCCAAAAAAAAACAAAATCATAAGCTGGATTAACAAGGAACCTAGGCAGCTATGATGCTAAATCTAAACCATATCTGCATCCAAATAAGTTCTAAAATTCACACTAAAAAACAAATAGTATTAAACAATAGAAACCAGAAAGAGAAAGAAGGACTGAAGGAGAGCAAAAGAACTCACTTGATGTTAACACCGCCATTGAAGTTGTACTTTGTAACACTCTTCTTAACCCACTGTTTGGCTTTATCATTGTCATTCATATCAGCAAGCTGGATGTTAGGTATGGCAACCATGACCTCGATTCCAGTGCCAGCAAGAGCACTCATTGTTGATTCTTCTGCATCGAACAGCTTCACCTTCTGAATCCCATTGTCCTTCAGCATCTGCACCACCGTGTCCGGTGGCAACTTGTGCGTTGCTTGCGTTCCCCAATTCACACCCAGCCCTTCCACAACGGCATGGCAGCACCACAGAAACGATAACAGAGCCACTAAGATCAAAGGCCCCAACTTTCCCATCCAAGAAAATAATAGCACGCAAGGTGCTTGATTAAATGTCACAGAGGGGAAGAGAAGAAACGGCGTATTATATATATAGATATAAATAGTGAGATTGAGGTGGCTTGAAAAAAAAAAAATAGAAACTGGTTATGTATGTATGTTGCAACTTAAAAAACCAAAAACCCCACTTTAAGAGAGAAACCGTTCAAGAAAGTGAGGGGCTCTAACGAAGAAACAGCGAAATTAGCGAGAATATAGTAATATAGCCCCACTTTCACAACCTCCACAATATGAATTGAATGAGATCGTTATAATAATAATAATAATAATAATAATAATAATAAAATCAAATCTATGTATAAGAATATAAAGGATCACAATTCTGAAATCAAATCAGTGGAAAACAAAATAAGATTTGATTTTCTTTTCTTTTTTTTTTTAGTTTCTTGGCCTCTTATTGGCTTATTGAGAGACCAAAGAGAATGTGTTGTGTCTTAAAACTAGATAGATGAACAAAGAGACGTGGTTTTTTGGGCTGTGAGAAGAGTGGTTATGGAAGGAGAAGAAATAAAAATGTGGGGAAATTGAAATTCTGAGGAGCTTGTGTGAAAGGGAAAGTGTTGGAGATAAAGGCAAAGAGAAAGACAAATGCCTCCCTTTTTTTTTATTATTTTGTCTTTAGTTTTTGGGAAGGAAATCTGATTCGATTCTAACCGCGGTTTAAACTTTAACGGCTATCTGCAACTATGGAAGATTGTGATTTGTGAAAGTTGTACCCGATAAAGAAAATTGAAGCCATTATTAATTTATTATCAAGTACCGCGTAAAAGAATGATACATTCCCCTACGGATCCAAAAAATTTTGTAAGTAAGAGCAAAACATACATAATATAATAATAATTTTTATAATTATATTTTATTATTATAAAATATAATTAATTTTTAAATTATTTAATCAATAAATTAAAATATTAAAATAATAATTTAAATAATGATAATATATAAATTAAAATTTTATTTTTTTAGGTTTTATATTTTAAAAAAATTAAATAATCTTTTCATTATCAATATAATTAAATATTTATTTTTTTATATATGTCATTAAATAATTATTTAAAAGTTTATCTCTCAAACGATTATAAAATCGATTCTTTATAATATTTATATTTAAAAAAGTTTTTTAATTGATGTTGTCCTTAAAAAACTAAAGCTAACTTTAAAAAAAACACTAATGAATAAATAGTATTATTTTGATTTTTTATTTTATTATTATTATTATTTATTTAACTATTTTTTGTTTAATAGTTAATATAAGATTAATAATTTTATTATTCATTTTTAATTTAATACTAAAATTAGTTTAATAAGATAATCTATTTAATTTAAAATTAATTTAACAGAATAATTTTATATATTTGTAATCAAATCTAATAAAATATTAGGCTGCATTTTATTGACTACCAAATATTTTTATTATTTTAAAATTAAAATGCTAACCTAGCGGTAATTTATAGAAGAGAGAATAATGTTTATTTTAAACGAGTACACAATTAAAATAGTATAAAAAAATTTACATTGCTAACAAAAAAATAACTTTAAAAGGTGTTAACAACAAATAAGTCGCGAAAAATTAAATATACATTAAATATATATTCTAAAAAAAATTTTAGATGTCATATTTTAATGTAATTTTTTGCAAGTAATATTAAAAAATAAAATCTTTTCATTCTCAAAAATTTATAATTTTATGTTAAGTAAATTTTTTCAAATTTTTTAATTGTAAATGACTAAATTTTTTTGAAAAATAAAAAAAATCTAGATATCAAATTTTACTTTAAATATTTTTATGCATATTCTAAATATTTATTCAAACGTTGACAAAATAATTTAGATTAAATGAATATGTTATTTGTTAAATACGAAAATATTGTTGTCATTTTTAATAAATATAATATATATTATTAGTTATTTTTATCCTAATTTTCAAATCATTTAGGAATTATTTTGACTGCGCCTGAATCTTTTGGATATCGAATTGATAGTTGCCTCTATTTTGAACAAATAATCAAATATATATATATATATATATATATATATATATATATATATGCCACAATAATAATATACACCAAGTATATAAACAGATATTTTCAAATTTTAAATTTATTTATTAGTTGCAATTATAAAATAACAAATTTATAATTATTTTACTTTTTTTTAAGTTATTATAACAAATTTATTTAAATTTTGAATTATTATTTATTTTTATATAATTGAAATTGATGAGAGAAATTTAAATATAATAAGATCAAATTTAATTATATAGTGGAAACAAATAAATTTTATTACCAAAATTTTTGGATTTCATTGGGGGCACTTTCCCCCACATCCATAAACATGGATCCGTCCCTGCATTTGAGGACACTTGAGACACATAAAGATAGTATTTTGATGACTATTGATGTAAGTTCCATATTTTTAAAAATTAAATCATTAATTATTTATAAATTATTATATTTATTGAGATTTTATTTTTAATAAAATTATTTTACTAAAAATAATTAAATAAAAAATTATAATTAATAAAATTTAATTTAATTATGACTTATTCTATTAATTCAAATTATTTATTAAAAATTATTTTAATACACAAATTTAAATTGATTTTTATTATTATTATTATTATTAGGAAAAAAAGAATGGCCGAAGCCATTAAGACAAAGAAAAGAAAGAAATTGGCAACGTGGCTTACTATGCTATATATATATATATATAAACATAAATGTGACACCTATCTCCCTTTATTCATTTAATCACTTATCATTATGCTTCATTTCCTCTTCTTACCACCACCAAACCTAGAAGAAAGGAAATAAGAAAGAAAGAAAGATTGTGGGTGAGGGAGAAACCGTTACTCCTTTTGATCTTTCGGCTTCGATTTTTTTTTATTTGTAACCTCTAATAAAAAATTTAATTCGATAAAAATATTCGTATTTTTTTTTCTACACGTTGGCATAATTTTTGTTCGGTAAAAGTCGATGGTGACATAATTTTTATTCTGCTTGAGTTCGGCCAGTTGGAATTTTAGGAGGCACAGACGATTTTTGACATTTTCTTTTTTAGCAGCTCGGTCAGAAAGCTTCTCTGCAGTTTCGAGTATTTTGATTTTATACGGAGGTAGGGTTTCGATAAATTCTCACCGACTAAATTTGTTGGATAAGTAAATGGTTGTTGTGATTAATTATTGATGTAATTTGATTGACTTTATATTGAATTTTGTTAATATATTGTTATATGTGATTAAGCTTGTGATTTCGTCATGTTTATACTGTCCAAATTGTGATAATGAGGCAAATTTGGGGCTGTCATTGTGTTAGTTTTTGAATAAAATGGGTGAGGTTTAATGGCCGAGGAATTAAATTAAAAGCTGTGAAAAATCGATAACCGTAAAACTAAAAACGGATTAAGATTTAAATGTATATTTTAAGTAGGGGTGGCAAAACGGGTTGAACTGGACGGTCCGATCCGCTAAACCCGTTAAAAAAGGCGGGTCGGGCTAGAATTTGGAGCCCGCCAAATTAAAAAAATTCGCCAAACCCGGACACCGCCAAATTGGCGGGTTTTGGCGGGGCGGGGCGGGCCGGTCTGCCGGGACGAAGATTTTTATTTTTATTTTTTTATTAAATAAAAAGTGATTACTATTATAAAATTAATAATTATATAATTTCCGAATACACATTTTTTTGTTTTTATTTTTATTCTTCTTTTAGTTATTAACTTTATTTATTTTATTTTACAATTTCGTATATTTGCTCAAATTATGTGACTTATTTTTTAAAATAAAGATAATTTTATTGACAAATATTATTTTGAACAATTTTATTGAAGTTAAAAATTAAAGAAAGTATAGTGAAACGAATTATATTATAATTTGACTATTTTTTATTTGTATTTGACTTTTTAATTATTATTTTTTGGTTAATTTTAATGAATTTTATTTTTCAAAAAAAAAAAAAAAAAAGAGTCAAACGGCCTAACCCGCCAACCCGCCAATTCGCCATAAAAAGGAGCGGGTTAGCATTTTGAACCTATCTTAGTTGGCGGGCGGGTTAGAGCGGGCCAGCCCGCTTTGCTACCCCTAATTTTAAGAGAAAATAATGAGGGTTTTGGTTCTTGGTGAAGAGAAGAATCAGTCAAGAAGAATTATTTTTGAGGAAATATACTTGTATTTTTATGAAAAGATTGAGTTTAATATTATAATTATATAAGTTTTTTGGGTATTTTGGGTAATAAATAAAGTTTAACGGTAAAACGGGTATTTATAAAAGTTAAGGGTTATTTATATAAATATGAAACAAAGTGAATGTTTAAATATAATTTTATAAAATGTTGAAGTCAAAAATAAAATATTAAAAGATTCGTGGCTTAGAAAGTAATTAATAAAAGTTTGAAAATAAGGTTTTATAAAATAAGTTTTAAGAGTATTATAAATATTATTTTAAATATTTGTTTAAAATTACTCATTTACATTAGAGTAAATTATTATTATAAATTATTATTTATCAAGATATTATTTTATAAGAATATTATTGTATGTATTATGAAAAATAAAATAGAGAGTGGTAAACAGACAAATTTTTCTAAAATCTTTAGAAAGACAAATCTAAGCTAAGGATCTCATGATCCCCTCTTCATAAAACATTTAGGGAAAGATGAGGGAAGAGTGTGAAGATAGTTTTTGATGTTAAAAGTAAGGAATTAAAATAATGATGAGAAAAGAAAAGAAAAGAAAAGAATATATTAGTTAAAAGAACTTCTGCGACAGGAGAGTA